>NC_133325.1:542184065-542361207 GCF_042186555.1 Aquarana catesbeiana | reverse complement strand
CTGCTTATTTCTAACAGCAATTAACATGGTGGAGTACAAACTTAACCACATTGTTTTATCCTGCTGCATACTGCACAACTTTTTAAAGCAAAATGCACCTGGTTATGTTGCCACAGTTGGGCCTGAGGCCGGACTTCATGAGAATCCAGATGATGGCCCTGGAAGCTGGCTGTCCTGGCTTGCCCCCCCAAAGCGCCCGTGAAGTGCGTGAAAAATATGTGGAATATTTTACGGGTAGGGGGGCCATTGCTATGCAGCTAATTTTTAAATATTTTCAAAATAAAAAAAAATTGATATGAAAAAATCTTGATTTGGATTTACTGCTTTTATTTCTTTTATCTGTCTCCTAGGTTCTCCTAGTGCACTTGTAGTGCCAAGTGGTTTTAACATTATTTAAATAACACCCATTGTCACTGTAAACACCACTTAATACAAACAGTGTCATTGAGCATTGAAATAAGAAGCCACACATTGTGAGTAGAAAGCCTTTTACTCCAGTGCACATTCACATGTGCGTTCTAAAACATTTTGTGGTAAAAAAACACATCTTTTTTTTAAAGTTTTACCTTGAAATTTTTGAAAAAGTACAGAAACAGACATGTTTCCAAACATAACATACACACTCTGGAACTTACAAAGTTCAACATTGCAAAAATGAAGGCAATATCAGACATTATAGTGTGAAAAATGTCTTGATCTTGCCTTCATCAGATGGGGTGAAGTCACCCTGTAAAAGCCAAATTTAGAGATGCACACAAATTGTGAGTCAAGTGGGGATTTCCTTTCTGATCCCATACCTAATGTCAACAATGTGCATATTTCCATCATGGGAGATCAATGGACGTGTTTTGGGGGTGCAACCACTTCCTCTCACCTACTAGAGCTGGGAGGAAGGGGTTGCACCAACAAAACGCATACATTGAAATCCCCTGATGGCAGATAGCACATGTTGACACACCGTGTGCATCTTCCAAATTTGCCTTTTAAACTGTATTAAAAAATTTTACAAAAAAAAAAAAAGTGTAATCATTTTTGGATTTAGATTCTCCCTAGTACATCAATCATGTTCTTCAATCTTTGTTCAATCTCCTTGGTTTTTTCGTTGATAAGGTCTAAATCCCGACTACACCACATTATGTCCTGGATAAGCCATTGTGCACTGTCACTGTTGAAATGAGTAGATTGTTCTTCCACAACCTGCACATCACCTAAAATAAAAATACACACCATGTATTATAAATATGCAGGCATACATCTATTACCTGAATCTGTGGTGTCAGACACTGACCTGTTGTGGTGACAATTTCAATCACTTCTTCCACCTCTCCTTCCTCCAGATCCTCAGATTGTGGTGTTCTCTGTTCCCCTTCTTTGAGAGGTGGGGGGTTCCTGTTGTCCTCCGATGTCCCGAGTTTTTTCTCCCCTATGAGAATGAAACAAAAGGTATACTTAGCACACAGATATTTGTGGCCAGAAATATGAATATGAAACAATAAAAAATGGAAAGAGGAAAACCAAATATCACAACACCACATCCCAAATTCGTATCAATTTAAAGAAAATGGACTTTGAGGTAACTAACCTCGGGACTTTAATGGTGTATATATAAATGATAAGGAAATATCAATTCATCAGTATTTTTGAATAAAACAAAATTTTTTATTTAGACAATGTTTAAAAGACATAAGACCAATTGGAATACAAAAAAATCATAAAATCCAGTGACAAATCACGACAAGAATACCACTTTTCTCAACATGTTTCGCTCTGTGGAGCTTCTTCAGGAAACTTAGCATGTGGCATCATATTGTACTAAAATTACAGAAACAAATAATCAATTATTAGATACAGTTGGATCATGGATCAGGTATAAATTGTTTTCACTGAAGTAAAAAAACCATATAGCGAAATAAAGAATTTTTTATATTTTTACGGAAGAATATGAAAACAAACAAAAATATAAAAACAAGAAATATGGCCATAGAGCTACTGAATGAAAATGGACCTTACCCAACTAATAATTTCAATAAGTATCACTCGAAGCTAGAAATCAGTCTATTGGAAATATATTCCATGAGTTGCCTCCCCTCAAGAATGGGCCTCAAAAAGCGTTTGCAGAGACATACAAAGGTGATCAATTTGGAAAGTCCTTTCTGTAAAGAAAGGACCAACAAAAAAGTGTCAATGAGAATATATATAGTAGCTGAAAAAAATATATATATCAGTGAGAAAAATGTATATTAGTGTATAGGTAGGACAAATCTTAAGGTTACCTTGAAGATATTGCTTTGTAGAATCAATACTGTCTAGCAGTCACATCCACAGTGTTAATTGGAATAATTCAGAAATGGGATGTGCAGGATAAAAGGATCACAATTTACTAAGTATGTGGGAGACTTGAAAGAAGAAGAAACAATGTTCACCCAGCGCAAGCCAGATCCTGAAAGATATATCAGGTAGGGAAACCTAAAGGAAAATGTATAATCAAAAAAATCTAAATTGACATTTCATACATAGAGATGCCAAAGTATGAGATAACCAATGAGTTCAATAAATACCAAAACATAATGCTAACGTACCTAAAGGGGGTTAAAGCGCAAGCCTCCCGTCCTGCCTTCTGTGTAGCCGACAAAAAGTGATGGGGAAAGGGGAAACAGTTCCCCATATTTGTATAGTGCTCCGGCGCAGCGGCGACTGACATCACCGCCGCGCCGGGTGTTTTTTTTTTTTGTGTGATTTTGTAATTCAATACATATAGTTGTAGCACTGTTGGTTACTGTAATGAACCTTCCCTAAATCTTCTTTTTTTCATATTTTTTTCACATGTTTATTATATCAGTTATTACATAGAATTCACAGATTTTTTTTTATATTGTTTAATTTGATTGCACCTATAGTTATGCCACTCTCTGATATATACTTATATCAGTGTGTTTACTTCCATTCTATTTCCATGCTTGCCATCTTCAAGTTCGGGCTGTCATCATTTTTTAGTTTACACGGACACCTAGGACACTTACGGTATTGGCTCTCAATCAATGTTCCATGCCGTCTGTACCCTCCATGTGTTATTTTACCATTTCTGCCCCATTAGTCATTTTCCAGCCCTTGTTATCTTCCCGGTGTTCCGATCCCTGGATTGGTTTCATCCCATCCGGTTTTGCGCTCTCCCATCGGTTTCTGCCCCTTCTATCATCTCTTTATGGGCATAGGGTTTTCTAATATGGCTGTGGTTACACGCTTAATGCATTACCACTGACGCCGACTGTCTAACTGTGGGTGCATGCGCAATGACACTCCTTTCACGTCCGCGGCACAGCGGTGACGTCAGATGCCGCCACGCACTATACAAGCACTATACAAATACGGTGAACTGTTTTCCCTTTCCCCATCAATTTCTGTCGACTACACAGAAGGCAGGACGGGAGGCATTTTCCTCTCCTGCTGGCCCCCCAAGCTTGCGCTTTAACCCCCATCAGGTACGTTCGCATTACGTTTTGGTATTTATTGAACTCATTGGTTATCTGATACTTTGGCATCTCTATGTATGAAATGTCAATTTAGGTTTTTTTGATTATACATTTTCCTTTAGGTTTCCCTACCTGATATATCTTTCAGGATCTGGCTTGTGCTGGGTGAACATTGTTTCTTCCTCTTTCAAGTGTCACACATACTTAGTACATTGTGATCCTTTTATCCTGCACATCCCATTTCTGAAGTGAATTATTCCAGTTATCACTGTGGATGTGACTGCTAGACAGTATTGATTATACAAACCAATATCTTTAAGGTAACCTTAAGATTTGTCCTACCTATACACTAATATACATTTTTCTCACTGAAATATATATATATTTTATCAGCTACTATACATATTCTCATTGACACTTTTTTGTTGGTCCTTTCTTTACCAGAAAGGACTTTCCAAATTGATCACCTTTGTATGTCTCTGCAAACGCTTTTTGAGGCCCATTCTCGAGGGGAGGCAACTCATGGAATATATTTCCAATAGACTGTGATTTCTAGCTTCGAGTGATACTTATTGAAATTATTAGTTGGGTAAGGTCCATTTTC
Organism: Aquarana catesbeiana; assembly: GCF_042186555.1. Classification (NCBI taxonomy): domain Eukaryota; kingdom Metazoa; phylum Chordata; class Amphibia; order Anura; family Ranidae; genus Aquarana; species Aquarana catesbeiana. The sequence goes on along the minus strand of NC_133325.1, from coordinate 542,357,133 downwards.
ATTCAGTAGCTCTATGGCCATATTTCTTGTTTTTATATTTTTGTTTGTTTTCATATTCTTCCGTAAAAATATAAAAAAATTCTTTATTTCTCTATATGCTTTTTTTTACTTTTTTTTTACTTTAGTGAAAACAATTTATACCTGATCCATGATCCAACTGTATCTAATAATTGATTATTTGTTTCTGTAATTTTAGTACAATATGATGCCACATGCTAAGTCTCCTGAAGAAGCTCCACAGAGCGAAACATGTTGATGCTTGTGGTATGCTTGTCGTGATTTGTCACTGGAATTTATGAATTTTTTGTATTCCAATTGGTCTTACATCTTTTAAACATTGTCTAAATAAAAAATGTTGTTTTATTCAAAAATACTGATGAATTGATATTCCCTTATCATTTATATATACACCATTAAAGTCCCAAGGTTAGTTACCATGAATGTGAAACATTGCTTGGAAGTGGGGTACAATTGTCGCTTTGGGCAGAGTTCTAAGTTGAAGACATGATTAATTCCCTTAACCAAGCTGGAATACTTTCCTTTTTTGGACAAGTTTCACACATGTAGACACCCCAAGTATCCACTGGAGTACCTGTGTGGGACACCTTAAAAAGTTTGTCCCACACTAGTGCTCCTGAGGCCAGATGTGTAAACAGCTGCTGAGTGTCCTCTCCTTACATTACACTGAATCAAGTTTGCAATTCGTTCTAGTTACAAACACTTCTAGACAACAATGTCCTAAACTTCTTTTAATACAAATTAGCATGACCAAATGCAGTTAATCCTGTATCTGCCTAAAATATCGTATTTAGTTGGCAAACAAATGTTGTTTCTTACGACCGATTCTTGTGCCCACGAACATGAAAATAGCCATTTTAAACTGAACAACAGTAAAGAAAAGTACATGGAGCAACGTGCAAGTAATAATAATAATAGGAACACACGACTACTTACTTTTTAGAAGCACTTTCTTGATCCTTCTGTACTGATCCTGCTCCCTCAATTTGAGGTCTGACCAGCGTTTCCTCAATTGCTCCTTGGATCGCCGTACCCCAAAATTACGGCGCAGACTCTTCACAACTTTAGTCATGATCTTGGCCTTTCTCACATTTGGGTTTAGGTAAGGTCCATACTTCCCATCATAGTTGGCCCTCTTCTATATGTCAACCATCTTCACCATCTCACCGAAGTACATATTGGAGGCCTTAAATCTTCTCCTTCGGGATCGGGATGTTTCTTGCTCTGGCCGTTCCTCCTCCTCGTTACTGCTATTATTAGCTCACCCTGGTGTTTGATCCACATTAAACATTGAACTGTCACTTTATAATAATTTTTTTATATCTACAAGCAATTGTTTGAACTTTCCATCAAGTAGCGAAGCTTCCTTTTGTTTTATATTCTTATTTGTGCATATCACACAATAAGCTGCTGCTCATTGGACTACAATGTATGGATTTTTATCTTTAATTCTATTTTTAATTTTTATATATATCACTTGCTTTTTTCAATGTTTGGTTTATTTTCATTTTTTGACTGAGCGCGTTTTTTTCCTTCCTGTTATGCACCTGCTGTGTCTCCGCCATGTTATCTCCCACTGCGCCGAAAGAGATGAGGGGGGGAATATTCTAGAAAGAACGTTAGGGGTGGGCGACGAGGGCGGAGTTTCACGCATGCACAGTGTATATAAAGCTAACACGCGTGTGCCGTACATACGATCTGTGAGTGGAGGAAGCGCCAAATGTTATAACGAAGGTAACATTTTAACTTGGGACATCAGTGGCCTATACTCATTCTAGATTGAGGCCTATATTGGGATAAGATTAGAAGAGTTTAGCCTGATATTAGTGTTTTGGTCTTGTGTTTTGTCTTTCAGCAAATATGAAACAATTCAAAGACCCTGAATTCATGGGCCAGTTCATAGACGGATACAGGGATATGAGAAATTTGTGGGAGGTTAAAAACCCTTATATTGAAATAAACCAGCTAGGAAGGCATCGCTGGAGAAACTGCTGCACTTTGTGAAGACGCACGTCCCTGACGCAGACATCAAGTTTGTGGACAAGAAAATTGGTAGCTTGAGAAGCACATATAAGAAGGAGCTTAATAAGGTCCAGGCTTCCATGAGATCAGGAGGTGCAGCAGAGGATGTATATGTACCCAGTCTGTGGTACTACAACAGGATGCAGTTTCTGGAAGACCAGATGGAAGCCAGGGAATCACTTTCTACACTTCCATCCACCCTTCCCTCACCCCTTCCCTCAACCCCAGCTGATGCTTCCGAGGACCAACCTGGGCCTTCCATCCTGGAAGAAGTTGAGGAGCCCAGCTGGATCCAGGTATAGTATTTTTCAAAATATTTATTGTCCAAAAATAATTGTTGTTAACTAGATGTTATTGCTAACAAATTAATGATTTAACAAAAAGTGTTTGACATATCAATAGACAGTAGGGGCCAAAAATGGGTGTAATAGAATGAAAAATGCTGGGGTCAGAATGATAGTCTTTTCTATTTATTAACATTCAATTTGCAACAGTCATGAGCTGAAAATTGTGTGTGATTGATGAACCAAAAACTAAAACTATGTGTCTTTTTCATACACAGGAAGACCTCAGCCAGGAGGAGGCTCTGGAATGTGGCAGACAGGACGAGGCTCTGGAATGTGGCAGACAAGAGGAGGCGGGGGTAAGTGCCAGCCGGGAGGTGGCCAGGCCCAGTAGCCTCACCCAATCCCAGGTGCCTCCCCTCCACCTTACAACAAAAAGGGCCAGGAAGGGGAGTAACGTGGAGGAGGCAGCACTGGGCCTTATTAAGGATGCTAATGCGGCCCTGAAAAGCCCCCCCCAACGCTGAAGAGGCCTATGGCTGCTATGTAGCTGCTAAATTGCAGCAAATGGAGGAGGGCCAATGCCTCAGGAGTGAGAAATTTATTTTTGAGGCCATTCAGAAGGGGTTGAGTGGCCAAATTAGTAATAACATGCACTTATGTGTGCTCGCCCATCCTCCTCCTCCTCCTGCCACAAGTCCACCTCCAGAGCCACAGCCTCCAAGGAAGGATGCAAGGAAGGCTGCAGGGAAACGTGGAGGGAAGGCTGCAGGGAAGACAAGAAAGTGATGGCCTGGGTTCAGTCTGGTCTGACAGAAGACGCAGGCTGTTGTAGTATCACAGCCTGGGCACATATATGTCATCTGCTGCTGTTCATGATCTCTGGGAGTCCAGGACCAGATTGAGCTCCCCATTATATGGACTTCTCAAGCTACCAATTTTATTTTCAAAATAGTTGATGTGTGCCCTGGGGTAGAAAGGCTTCGCAAATTCCAGCAGTTTCTCCAGCGTTGCCTTCCTCTTTATTTTGTTATCAGCCAGAATAAATGGAGATTTTTTTTCTGAAAATACTTGCCTATGTGTTTTTCTTCAAATAGGACAGTTTGTGAGTAGGCAGATACATTTCAAAAATACAAAGTCAAATTAACAAGGGACACCAACCTCCTTGAGCTTTAAAAATACAAGATAATAATGTTGTTGTGTAAATTGACACACACACACACAAAAAAAAATTATGGAGATGACTAGAAAATAATTTCAAAATATTCCAAAAAAAAGGAGTTCATGTTTTAAAAAAATAATGTGACAATAAGAAATAATTCCAAACATTATTATGGAGATCTGGCTTTAAAAACAAAAAAGATTATTCATGAGATCACGAGAAATAATAAAGAAAGAAGTTTGTGTGAATATGAGCAGCAAAACAACTTCATTCTTCTAGCATTATAAAGAAGAAGAGAATACGCTACATTAAACTATTTTAAAAATGTCAGCATGACGAATGTGCCATCTCCATTATGAACGGTAGTTTTACCAGACCAAGCGCTTCCATCTCGTACTTGAATCTGAGCATGCGTGAGTTTTTGCGCGTCTGAATTACATACACACGAACGCATTTTTGGATAGGAACTTTTTCCGACTGAAAAATTGAGAACCTACTCTCAATCTATTGCTGGCGGGAATTTCACCAGTAAAAGTCCAATAGAGCATACACGCAGTCGCATTTTCCGACCAAAAGCTCTCATCGGTCTTTTGCTGGACGAATTTCCGATCGTATGTACGCAGTGTAAGGAGCAAAGCCAAATTTTAGACAACAAAATCCTAATTAACAAGAATTCAACTACAGGTGTGTCTAATTATTCATTAACCACTTGCCTACTGGGAACTTAACCCCCCCCCCCCGCCCAGACCAATATTCAGCTTTCAGTGCTCTCACACTATGAATGACAATTACTCAGTCATGCAACACTGTGCCCATATTAATTTTTTGTCCTTCTTTTCATACAAATAGAGATTTTTTTGGTGGTATTTAGCTACTTAAGAGCCAGATAGTTTTATATATGACAAGGCCATTTTTTGCGATATGGCACTGCGTTAATTTACCTGACAATTGCACGGTCGTGTGACGCTGTACCCAAATAAAATTGATGTCCTTTTCTTTCCCACAAATAGAGCTTTCTTTTGGTGGTATTTGATTACGTTTTTATTTTTCGTGCTAGAAACTAAAACAGACTGACAATTTTGAAAAAAAAAAAAAACAATATTTTTTATTGTCTGCTATAAAACACATCCAATAAAAAAAGGAAAAAAATCTAATGTCTTCATCAATTTAGGCCAGTATGTATCCTGTTACATATTTTTGGTATAAAAAATCTCAATAAGCATATATTAATTTTTTTTACTAGTAATGGCAGTGATCAGCAATTTTTAGCAGAACTGCGACATTGTGGTGGCCAGATCGGACACCTAACTGACACTTTTGACACTTTTTTGGGAACCAGTGACATTATTTTGCCCCGTACACACGGTCGGACATTGATCGGACATTCAGACAACAAAATCCTAGGATTTTTTCCGACGGATGTTGGCTCAAACTTGTTTTGCATACACATGGTCACACAAAGTTGTCGGAAAATCCGATCGTTCTGAACGCGGTGACGTAAAACACGTACGTTGGGACTATAAACGGGGCAGTAGCCAATAGCTTTCAACTCTTTATTTATTCTGTGCATGTGTGGCACTTTGTGCGTTGGATTTGTGTACACACGATCGGAAATTCCGACAACGGATTTTATTGTCGGAAAATTTTATAGCAAGCTCTCAAACTCTGTGTGTCGGAAAATCCGATGGAGAATGTGTGATGGAACCTACACACAGTCGGAATTTCCGACAACAAGGTCCTATCACACATTTTCCGTCAGAAAATCCGACCGCGTGTACGGGGCATTACAGTGATCAGTGCTAAAAATATGCACTGTTACTGTACTAATGACACTGGCATGAAAGGTGTTAACACCAGGGGCGATCAAAGGAGTAAGTGTGTCCCTAGGAAGTGCTTGCCTACTGTTTGGGGGATGGACTGACTGGATGAACACAGAATTCCGTGTTCCTGCTTAGCAGGAACACAAGATCTCCATGTTCTTCCCTGTCAGAACTAGGGATGAGTTTCGAGTTCAAACCAAACTCATGTTCGACTCGAACATCGGCTGTTCGCCAGTCCGTCGAACAGCGAACAATTTGGGGTGTTCGCGGCAAATTCGAAAGCCACAGAACACCCTTTAAAAGTCTACGGGAGAAATCAAAAGTGCTAATTTTAAAGGATTATATGCATGGTATTGTCATAAAAAGTGTTTGGGGACCTGGGTCCTGCCCCAGGGGACATGTATCAATGCAAAAAAAAGTTTTAAAAACGGCTGTTTATCGGGAGCAGTGATTTTAATAATGCTTAAAGTGAAACAATAAAAGTGTAATATTCCTTTAAATTTTGTACCTGGGGGGTGTCTATAGTATGCCTGTAAAGGGGCACATGTTTCCCATGTTTAGAACAGTCTGACAGCAAAATGACATAGTTACATAGTTACATAGTTACATACATAGTAGGTGAGGTTGAAAAAAGACACAAGTCCATCAAGTCCAACCTATGTAAATTTCAAAGGAAAAAAAGTCATTTAAAACTACTTGCGGCTATTAGGGAATTGTTGGTCCGACAATACACATAAAAGTTAACTGATAAAAATGGCATGGGATTTCCCCACAGGGGAACCCCGAACCAAAATTAAAAAAAAAATGGCGTGGGGGTCCCCCTAAATTCCATACCAGGCCCTTCAGGTCTGGTATGGATATTAAAGGGAACCCCGGCCAAAATTTTTTTAAAAAAATGGCGTGGGGGTCCCCCTCAAAATCTATACCAGGCCTTTCAGGTCTGGTATGGATATTATTGGGAACCCCGCGCCAAAATTACAAAAAAATGGCGTGGGTGCCCCCCTCAGAATCCATACCAGACTGTCAGAGTATCTAATTGACCAGACTGTGTGGACTGCACAGAGGAGACCAGAAACACATGTAAGTGAAATGGTGTTTATTAACAAGTGATAAGTAAAAGGAAAACAGTGCAAAACCCACACAACAACCCACTACAAACAACAATATATATATATATATAAGTAAATGGAGATACCGTAATCGTAAACAAGCCAAGCCAAGGTCATACACAGGGAAGTCAGCAGATGGGGTACAGGGCAGGGATCCAAGGGAGCCAGGAACAGAAGGGACAGGACTAGGAAGGCCTCAGGATAGGGATGGGATCAGATCAGGACAAGGCAGATAGCAGGCTCAAGGTCAAACAGGCAGCAAGGTCAGAACGCAGGGAGAGAGAGAGATACCAAGGCAAGCCTATGAGGGCTTGCCGGGTATTTGTAAGGCTGTGGTAATTGACCTCATGTCACAGCTGAGCGCAGTGTGAGCTGTTTGCTCCACACTGCCAGAGTGTACCCGCTGGTTGACGCCGGTACTACGGCCCGAGGATGCAACAGTGCCACCAGCAGGAAAGACCTCTTACTGCAGGTCCTAGGTGTTGGAAGACACCTGCTGATGGACACTGGTACTGCGATCCTAGAGACCGATAGCGCCACCAACGGGTAGACCTTCTCATGACACAGACCCTTCTGGACTGGTATGGATTTTAAGGGGAACCCCGCGACAAAATAAAAAAAAAATGGCGTGGGGTCCACCCAAAAATCCATACCAGACCCTTAACTGAGCACGCAACCTGGCAGGCCGCAGGAAAAGAGGGGGGACAAGAGAGCGTCCCCCTCTCCTGAACCGTACCAGGCTACATGCCCTCAACATTGGGAGGGTGCTTTGGGATAGCGGCTGTCACAGGCAAGGCCAGAGCGGAGGCTGTTGGAGAGGACTGTGTGCAAGCCTGTTGCCCACCGATTATGGGCCCTAGCATTTGGGGCAATGGTGCTCTCTGTGAGCTGTATGCCTGGGGACCCTGGGGTTGGTGTTACTTTGGATTCAGCTCCATGTTCCCCCAAAACACACAGACTCTGGAACCCGTTGTATGCCATATTAGAATGATAAGACTGAGTTATACTGTTGGGACACATCCTGTGAGGAGATGCTAATGTCATCATCTCCACTCACCTGTCTGATGTCAGCTATAATGGGTTTAATGTAAATAAGTTTAGTCTAGGTTCTAAAGGTATTCAACTCATTGTTGTTTGTTCTAATTAATCCTGTGTTGATGTTTATGGTAATGTGTGTTAATTGAATGAGCTGATCACATTGTCCTCTATACAATGTAGGAGACGGGACGACTCCTATTGGAGCTCATGTTAATTAGGTTAATTAGGTTATGTTTGTATTGTTAATTGTAATTAGCTCCAGCTATTGTGTTTATAATCCTGTGTGAAGCTCGGTGACCACAAGTCTGGGCAAAAGGTCATGTCTCAGCCACCTAGGCTGTATAAAGGATGAGATAATTAGCTCATGTTAATTAGGTTACGTTTGTATTGTTAGAGTAATCTTCGCCTGTGTATATAAGACTGTATTCTGGTTCTGAATAAAGTGAGTCCATGTTAGCAGTGAAGCAAGTGTCGCCTTGTTTTCTGCTCAGAAAGAGGTTGGAATATCTGATATCTGTATACAGACATCGAGGAAGTGGTATATGACGGAAGCACTCAAGCGGAGTGTGGGGCGTACCGTGACATTGGTGGCAAGCAGCGGGAAAGCTTCTTGAAGTCTGGGACATCCAAACTTCCATCTGGATCCAAGGTCCAGATAGCAGAAGAGGAGAGGTACAGATACCAGCCGCCATGGATGAGGAATTCAGAAGGAGGTTGCGAGAGATGCAGATACAGCACAGAGGACCAGTATCGGAGCAGGTCCTGCTGGGATGGTGTGATTCTATTCGCTGCAAACTCTGGAAGGAAGCGCTAGCCCGTGAGCAGCGACACCAGGGAAAAGTTCTCCCCTCCATCGAGGAAAGGTACTGGTCGCAGTACGGACTGCGGGTGCGGTTTTTGGGAGAAAAACCACACAAGAAGCAGACAGCTGAATTAAGCAGGCTGGTCTGGGCAGAGATGAAGTTGGATGAGAGCTACAGAGCCCTCCGGTGGCATGTATCCCAAGCATGTCCCTGGATAGCGGATGACAGCCCAATGGAAGGCTTAAGCTACGGCGGCTTGGGACTGTTGTTTGTGAAGCTGACAGGGGACCCTAACTTTGGGAGTGATTTGGAGCGGCGGGTGGACGAAATCATGGATTTCAGAGAAGGGCTACTGAACATTTCGGAAGTGCACTGGGCACAGGAAGATTTGGAGTTTCTGGCCGTTCAGGAATGGGAGCTAGAGATCGCCTACAGACGGCTGTTAGACATTGCTCAGTGCCAGGGCTGGGCTCCCTTTGCCTGGGACTATCAGGAAATACCAGCTGACAACCCTGAAATCCTGGCTGAAGAGTCGGCAATGTGGCAGAGCGATAGTGTGCTTTGCCAACCTGCCCCCACAGCTATGGAGGCGGAGGTCTTATGGCGGATGCAGCAAGTGCTGACTGACCTTGATGATCCTGTTTCTGCATGGGATGATCTTGGATGGAGGAATGTGCCTGTCCAGCAGCATGCCAGAGAATCTGCAGTGGAAAATCTGGAGATTGCCGTCCCCAAACCTGAAGTGCTGACAACAGGGCAGAGCTCTGCTAACCTCTGTCCAGAAATGATAACATCTTCTGGGTTCCATGGACAGGAGATGGTGAACCCCTATTCCCCGACATCAGTTGCAGAGACATGGGATTTGATAGACTTTTCTGCTGAGGAAGAACCGTCGGGTGAGCCCCCAGCAGAAGAGTTGGGATTAGGGCCAAACTTCATTGCGCTCTGCTCAGCACTGATGGCATCTTCTGAGTTCCACGGACAGGAGATGGTGAACCTCTATCCACAGACACCAGTTATAGAGGTAGAGGATTTAATAGACTTTTCTGCTGAGGAAGAACAACCTGATGAGCCTCCAGCAGAAGAGCTGCTATCAGGGCCAAAGTTCACTGTGTTCTGCCCAGCACCAACAGTGGCTTCAGCCTTCCTGAGAGAAGAGGTAGTCAGCCTTTCTCCCACAACACTGACAGGGACATGTGATTTTCTGCCAGCAGCATCTATGGAGTTAAAACAAACTTCTCCAGCAGAAGTGCTGGCAACCGGACAGAGGGTCCAAGACCTCTGCCCCACACCTGCAGCAATTGTGGAGGTCCAAGGAGAGAATGCAGTCATCACCTCACAACTGCAGCTTGATCTGGTGTCAGTTGATGGGGCTTCAGTCCCCACCTGTATACCCCAGGGATGCTGGGCAGTCGGCCCAGATCCCCAACAGCAGGATGGAGTGAGCCCAGTCCCCCTGTCTTCTCTCCAGCGGCAGAAAGGATTCCAGGGAGAAGAGCCAGTCCGGGCCTCTCCCCAGCGGCAGATATGTTCTCTGAGAGAGGCAGAGGATGGCTGGGTGAGTAATGCACTGTTTGGGATGATTTGTTTGGGGTACTGTGTGGGTACAGGCAGTAGAGGACTGGAGCTGTGGACTAACTTCGGAGTCAACCCGTCTGGGGTCTCCTCCTGTGTTAGTCTCCTGCAGAAAGGGGAGAAATGTCACGGGCAAGGCCAGAGCGGAGGCTGTTGGAGAGGACTGTGTGCAAGCCTGTTGCCCACCGATTATGGGCCCTAGCATTTGGGGCAATGGTGCTCTCTGTGAGCTGTATGCCTGGGGACCCTGGGGTTGGTGTTACTTTGGATTCAGCTCCATGTTCCCCCAAAACACACAGACTCTGGAACCCGTTGTATGCCATATTAGAATGATAAGACTGAGTTATACTGTTGGGACACATCCTGTGAGGAGATGCTAATGTCATCATCTCCACTCACCTGTCTGATGTCAGCTATAATGGGTTTAATGTAAATAAGTTTAGTCTAGGTTCTAAAGGTATTCAACTCATTGTTGTTTGTTCTAATTAATCCTGTGTTGATGTTTATGGTAATGTGTGTTAATTGAATGAGCTGATCACATTGTCCTCTATACAATGTAGGAGACGGGACGACTCCTATTGGAGCTCATGTTAATTAGGTTAATTAGGTTATGTTTGTATTGTTAATTGTAATTAGCTCCAGCTATTGTGTTTATAATCCTGTGTGAAGCTCGGTGACCACAAGTCTGGGCAAAAGGTCATGTCTCAGCCACCTAGGCTGTATAAAGGATGAGATAATTAGCTCATGTTAATTAGGTTACGTTTGTATTGTTAGAGTAATCTTCGCCTGTGTATATAAGACTGTATTCTGGTTCTGAATAAAGTGAGTCCATGTTAGCAGTGAAGCAAGTGTCGCCTTGTTTTCTGCTCAGAAAGAGGTTGGAATATCTGATATCTGTATACAGACATCGAGGAAGTGGTATATGACGGAAGCACTCAAGCGGAGTGTGGGGCGTACCGTGACAGCGGCCCCTCAAAGCACCTTGTCCCTATGTTGATGAGGAGAAGGGCCTCATCCCCACAACCCTTGGCCGGTGGTTGTGGGGGTCTGCGGGTGGGGGCTTATCGGAATCTGGAAGCCCCCTTTAACAAGGGGACCCCCAGATCCCACCCCCCCTGTGTGAAATGGTAATGGGGTACAAAAGTACCCCTACCGTTTTACAAAAAAAGTGTCAAAAATGTTAAAAATGACAAGAGACATTTTTTGACAATTCCTTTATTTAAAGTCTTCTTCTTTCCATCTTTTTTGGGTCTTCTTCCTTCCTTCTTCCTTCCTTCTTCCTTCGTTTTCTTCCTCCATCTTCTTCTTCCTCTGGTTCTTCCTCCGATCCTCTGCTTCTTTCTCCGGTGTTCTCTCGTCATCTTCCTCCATGGCGTCTTCTTCTCTGATTCGTTCTTGGGCCGCTCCGCATCTATGGGAGGCTGTGTGACGCTTCTCTTCTTCTGACACTTCTTAAATAATGGAGGGCGGGGCCACCCGGTGACCCCGCCCCCCCTCTGACGCACAGGGACTTGACGGGGACTGCCCTATGGCTTTCCCCATGATGTCAGAGGGGGCAGGGTCACCCGGTTACGCAACTCCCAAACTCCCATGGATGCGGAGCGGCCCAAGAACGAAGCGGGGAAGAAGACACTGGGGAGGAAGATGCCAGACGAGAACACTGGAGCAAGAAGCAGAGGATCGGAGGATGAACAAGAGGAAGAAGGAGATGGAGGAAGAAACCGAAGGAAGAAGGAAGGAAGAAGAAAGGAAGAAGACCCGAAAAAGATGGAAAGAAGAAGACTTTATATAAAGGAATTGTCAAAAACTGTCTCTTGTCATTTTTAACATTTTTGACACTTTTTTTGTGAAATGGTAGGGAGTACTTTTGTACCCCATTACCATTTCACATAGGGGGGGTGGGATCTGGGGGTCCCCTTGTTAAAGGGGGCTTCCAGATTCTGATAAGCCCCCCGCCCGCAGACCCCCACAACCACCAGCCAAAGGTTGTGGGATGAGGCCCTTGTCCTCATCAACATGGGAACAAGGTGCTTTGGGGGGCCGCTACCCCAAAGCACCCTGCCAATGTTGAGGGCATGTGGCCTGGTATGGTTCAGGAGGGGGGCGCTCTCTTGTCCCCCCCTCTTTTTCTGCGGCCTGCCAGGTTGCGTGCTCAGATAAGGGTCTGGTATGGATTTTTGAGGAGACCCCACGCCATTTTTTTAAAAAAATTTGGCGCGGGGTTCCCCTTAAAATCCATACCAGACCTGAAGGGTCTGGTATGGATTTTGAGAGGGACCCCCACGCCATTTTTATTTTAATTTTGGCGCAGGGTTCCCCTTAATATCCATACCAGGCCTGAAGGGCCTGGTATGGAATTTAGGGGGACCCCCATGCCATTTTAAAAAAAAATTTTGGTTCAGGGTTCCCCTGTGGGGAAATCCCATGCCGTTTTTATCAATGAACTTTTATGTGTATTGTCGGACCGACAATTCATTAATAGCCGCAAGTAGTTTTAAATGAATTTTTTTCCTTTGAAATATCATTTTGCTGTCAGACTGTTCTAAACACGGGAAACATGCGCCCCTTTACAGGCATACTATAGACACCCCCCAGGTACAAAATTTAAAGGAATATTACACTTTTATTGTTTCACTTTAAGCATTATTAAAATCACTACTCCCGAAAAAACAGCCGTTTTTAAAACTTTTTTTTGCATTAATACATGTCCCCTGGGGCAGGACCCAGGTCCCCAAAAACTTTTTATGACAATAACTTGCATATAAGCCTTTAAAATTAGCACTTTTGATTATTCATTTTCGAGTCCCATAGACTTTAACGGTGTTCGCATGTTTGAACAAATTTTTGGCTTGTTCACATGTTCTGGTGCGAACCGAACAGGGGAGTGTTCGGCTCATCCCTAATCAGAACGGCAATCTGCCTTGTTGACATAGGCAGATCACCGTTCTGCCTATCTGCCAGACCCGCTGATTGGCTCCCCCTCTGGCTCATCGGTGCACGCGCTCCCCAGTGGTAATTGCACGAAACCACATACAGATACGTTGTTTCGTGCAATAGAGCCAACCTGCCACAATATGTGTATTTGAAAAGAAACACATTTTGCACTGTGACACTGATGGCTCTAGCAGCACTGATATGTGGCACTGTGTGACACTGATGGCTCTGTAACACTGATGACACTGGCAGCACTGATATGTGGCACTGATGGCACTTATGACCCTGTAACACTGATGGCACTTGCAGCACTGATATGCAGCACTGTGTGACACTGATGCCACTGGCAGCACTGATATGCTGCACTGTGTGACACTGATGGCAATGTGACACTGATGGCATGGTGACACTGATGATGCGGTGACACTAATGACACTATGGGCACTGTGATACTATGGGCACTGTGACACTGATGGCACTGATGACACGGTGACACTGATGGCACTAATGACACAGTGACACTAATGGCACAGTGACACTGATGGGACTGATGACACTGATGACACGGTGACACTAATGGCACTGTGGGCACTGATGGGCACTGTGACACTGATGGCACTAATCACACAGTGACACTGATGGCACTTATGACACTGTGGTACTGATGGGCACTGTGACATTGATAGGCACTGACAATGATGGGCACTGTGACATGGATGGGCACTGTTTGGACACTATATTTGCAAGGTAAATGACAGAAGATCACTCACTCTGCAGCAGAGAAGCTCTCCTACCAGAGGCGTAACTAGAATCTCCAGGGCCCCGGAGCAAGAAACCATGAAGTGCCCCCACCAAGGGCATTGCTAGGTCTACAAAAGATCTCAGGCTAGAGCCCATAGCAGCCAAGTAATCCCCCTTACATCAGGGTCCCCAGAGAGCCTCCCTACTTACATTAGGATCCCCAGAGAGTCCCCCTTACATCAGGGTCCCCAGAGAGCCCCTCCTTACATCAGGGTTCCCAGAGAGTTCCCCCTTACATCAGGGTCCCCAGAAAGCCTACCTTTACAACAGGGTCCATAGAGAGCCCCCTTACATCAGGGTCCCCAGAGAGCCCCCCTTACATCAGGGTCCCCAGAGAGCCCCTACCTTACATCAGGGTCCCCAGAGAACCGCTCCTTACATCACGATCCCCAGAGAGCCTTCCTTATATCAGGGTCCCCAGAGAGCCCCCTCCTTATATCAGGGTCCCCAGAGAACCCCCCTTACATCAGGGTCCCCAGAGAGCCCCCTTACATCAGGGTCCCCAGAGAGTCCCCCTTAAATCAGGGTCCCCAGAGAGTCCCCCTTAAATCAGGGTCCCCAGAGAGCTTTCCTTACATCAGGGTCCCCAGAGAGCCCCCTTATGTCAGGGTCCCCAGAGGGCCCCTCCTTACATTAAGGTCCCCAGATGGCCCCCCTTACATCAGTGTCCCCAGAGGGCCCCCCCTTACTTTAGGGTCCTCAGAGAGCCCCCCTTACATCAGGGTCCCCAGACAGTCACCCGCCCTCTTCCAGAGGTTCCCCTGTTCCTGGCTGGTCTCTGCTGTGCACCTCCAACCCCCAGCACATATCTGTACCCTCCACACCTGGGGGGAGGTGGGAGGCGGCGATCAGCAGCTCTATGGTGTCCGTGGACAGCACAATCTCCCCGGAGCTTGTAGTTCTCTCTCTGACTGTATCCACTGGAGAGGGGAGGGGTCTCTGACCTGGTCATGCATCATCAAGAGTGTAGAAGCACAGCGACTCACTGAAGAGTGAAGCCAATACATGCCCGGGTCAGAGGCCCCTCTACACTGTATACATTCAGAGAGAGAACTACAAGCCCCAAGGAGATCCCATACAGCTGCCGATCGCCACCTCCCACCCCCCCTGCATGTTAAATGGACAGCCAGGGGTGAAAGGGAGATGCCGGGTCTTTGTGCCCCCCACAGCGGCAGAACGACAGGGCCCAGTATATATATTTTGACAGAGAGAGGCTTCGTCACTATAAGTTTATAGGAAAAGGTGACCCAGGAGTCTCATTAAGGGTTAATGCATGGTTCAGAACTAGCATCTCTCCCGGTTCTGTAGTTCTGAATCAGAACATTCAATCCTGGGTCCAGGTTTTGCTAGAGGCCTGCAACCTGGCTCACTACACAGGTGTGCAGGGTCATTATATAGTCAGGTCTGAGAATTGCTCAAGGCTCTCATTTTTGGAGACAGCTTCCAGTTTGGAGACGGAAGGTCTCACCCGGGGTCAGGCGTGTCAGGAGAACCCCAATTCTTAGGCCAGAGGTGGGCCACGCAGCAGGGCACTGCGACTGAAGGCTAGAGAGCCAAGTGTTCTGAGAGAGCTGAATGACACAGTCAAAGGACTGGTAAGAGGAGCAGCTGTGCCACCAACATGTAAGCCAGGTGGCTTGGTATTTTCATTCATTCATGTTATGCGGAAGAACCCCCAGCATGGGCAACTGATGTATAAGTGAACTTTCCTTCTTTTAAATAAAAGGGGGCTACCACGCCCTTAAAATACCATTTTGGACTGGCATACTCACTGGAAACGCACCTACCACTTGAGTCTGATCACCCCAATCTTACACGTGGTGGAGAATGGATGCTGGGCAGAGTTGGAAGAGTTCCAGATCCTCGCATACCAAAAACAGTGAGTAGCAAGAAACTATGTGTTTTGCAGAAATGCTGTGAGGAGCAGCTAATGTGAACCAGTGGAGTCTGCATGTGAAAGTGTGCTGCTTGTAAGTTTTAATAAGACAGTACGGCAAATTTTTTTTGTGTTAAAAGGAACTGTGTTAAAAAGCGTTGTGGGCCTGACTGCAGAGATGGGGCGGTAAATGCAAAAAGGAAGAAATGGTTGCTGAGATGAGAGACAGAACTTTATGGCTGAAGGGGTTGTTACCAACAGAACAAGCCCCAGACGGCTGCAAGATGCATTTGTTCGCACTGGAGCAAAGAAACACAGAACACAAACCATCAGTCAGTGCAAAGAGTGAGCAGATGGGTGCGGCTGCACGTGGCAACAAAGTAGAAATCCATACGACTGATTTCATACGGCCTATGTTGCCTTCTGAACATGTTGAAGATTTTTTGGCTGATTTTGCGATGGTTGCTTCCTCCCAAGGGTGGTCCCCTGGGCTGAATTGGTGCAACCTTTTCTGATGCAAGAGTACCTAGAGGTGTACCACAGGATGTGTCATAACCGAGATGACTATGACAATTTCCTGGAGGCAATCCAATCTAGAGAGCGCTGGAAAAATTCAACAGGGAGAATGTGGTCTCCCATAGCAACTGGAGAAAGTCCATTTGCAGAAAGGAGGAGCTACAGCAGAGATGTGGCTCAAATTCTGAGTGAAGATGTTTGTGCAAAAGTGTCTGTTGTTGCCCCTGGCAACCGTTGAGAAAATGTTCTTCAGCCTGCAGGGGGTGATGGAGAGCACAAGGAACCAGTGTTTTCAAGTTATGGCTATTAGTAGGGATGAGCCGAACACCCCCCGGTTCAGTTCGCACCAGAACCTGCGAACGGACTAAAAATTTGCGCGAACTTTAGAACCCCATTGAAGTCTATGGGACTTGAACGTTCAAAATCAAAAGTGCTAAATTTAAAGGCTAATTTGCATGGTATTGTCCTAAAAAGGGTTTGGGGACCCGGGTCCTGCCCCAGGGGACATGTATCAATGCAAAAAAAGTTTTAAAAATGGCTGTTTTTTCGGGAGCAGTGATTTTAATGATGCTTAAAGTGAAAAAAAAAGAGTGAAATATTCCTTTAAATATTGTACCTGGGGGGTGTCTATAGTATGCCTGTAAAGTGGCGTGTGTTTCCCGTGCTTAGAACAGTCCCTGCACAAAATGACATTTTTAAAGGAATAAAAGTAATTTAAAACTGCTTGCGGCTTTAATGTAATGTCGGGTCCCGGCAATATGGATGAAAATCAGTGAGACAAATGGCATGGGAACCCCCCCGGTCCATTACCAGGCCCTTTGGGTCTTGTATGGATATTAAGGGGAACCCCGCACCCAAATTAAAAAAAGGAAAGGCGTGGGGCAGTATACAGGCGGTGCAAACAAGACAGGGACTGTAGGTTTGTTGTTAAGTAGAATCTGTTTGTAATTTTAAACTGGTACATTTTTAACGTGTTTAGCTCCAGCCAAAAAATCTATATTTAAGCTTTTTGGAAAACATAGGGAAGGTTTATCACCCCTGTGACATTTTTTTTGCTGTCTGTGCACCGCTTCAGAAAATTTCACCTCACTTTCTGTCCCAATGACAAATGTTTTTTGACAGTTTGGGGTTTTTAGTGAAACCAGGATTGGTGATAAAGCATCAGTGGAGAGGAGACACGTTTTTCCCATATTAACTCTTATGCCCCGTACACACGGTCGGACTTTGTTCGGACATTCCGACAACAAAATCCTAGGATTTTTTCCGATGGATGTTGGCTCAAACTTGTTTTGTCTACACACAGTCGCACAAAGTTGTTGTAATTTCCGATCGCCAACCACGCGGTCACGTACACCACGTATGACAAGACTAGAAAAGGCCAGTTCAGAACCAAGCGCGGCACCCTTTGGGCTCCTTTTGCTAATCTCGTATTAGTAAAAGTTTGGTGAGAGACGATTCGCGCTTTTTCAGACTCGTGGCTTTCAGATCGTTTTCTGCCGTTCAGTTTGTGCTTGTGGGTTTGTATCTGCTCTTCAGTGCGTGCAGCAAGTTCCGCGTGACTTTAATTAGTCATTGTATTCTTGTTCGTTCGTTACTGTTTTTCAGGTAGCTCTTCACAGGCCTTGCTGTTCTTCAGTGCGTTCTGTTACTTCGTTCTGAGCAGCCGACCATTTTCTAGCCATATTGCATATGCATACACCTCGTAGAGTTTGTGCTGTGCGGGGGCTTGGTGTTGGGTTCCTGACCTTGACACAAGTCCAGTCCATGAACAGGGTGGGGAGGAGTTCATGGACCAAGAATTGGTTGCTTCAGCGTGACCGGTTCTCTCATATGCCTTTGCTCCGTGAGATCCGTGAGAATAATCCTGATGATTTCAGGAACATTCTCAGGATGACGGACCCCGTGTTTCACCGTCTGTTGGCTTCGCTGACCCCTTATATTAGCAGGCAGGATACCTGCATGAGGCAAGCCATCACTCCGGAGCAGAGGCTCGTCGCTACCCTGTGGTATTTGGCGACAGGGAGAAGTCTGCAGGACTTAAAGTTCTCAACAGGCATCTCCCCCCAGGCTCTGGGTATCATTATCCCAGAGACCTGTTCTGCCATCATACAGGTCCTGCAGAAGGAGTATATGAAGGTAAGATTTTTATCCTTTAATATGACATTTTATTGTATTGAATGTTTGCTAATATATTGTATTTCTTTCCTCATTCCCTAATTACCATGATTGGAATATGCTGTGAATGTCCCCTTTGTTCTCATGCATGCTGGATTTTAATGTAATTATTATTTTAGGTCCTTCATACATATTTGCCCTTCAATAACCTTCCCAGCATGGTGTCTCCTGGCCTATATTCACCTCATATATTCACTTAACAATGTATTTTTTCTGCTCCATAGTAGTGCTTTACCCCAAACACCCCCTAAAATGTTTTGAAATGTTATTTTTGCTTTAAATTCTGGCAAAGTGCCAGAGGCTTTTTTTTGGTGGTGTCCCCAAATAATTTTTAGTAACCCTCCCTCCCCCAACTGCTAAGTCAGCTGATCCCAATTCCCTATCTATCCTCAATCATCTATCTGCTGACTTTGCCAAACCCATACACACTATACCCATCTCTTTAGTGCTCAGATTTATGGATGAATTCCCCAAAGCATGTAGTGCAAGGGCCTGCCTGTATACTTTCAAATGGTACTGTTTAAAGTTTTTGTATCCTATTATTATCTTGCTAGGTAATAGCAGAATGTCCAAATGTGCTCAAATGTGTACAGTGTGTATTTCTATCTTTGTATTATGACACTTCTTACCTGTCCAGTGGGCTGCCAATAGTGTAACTAAGGAGGGGCTGTTCCAAGTAATACCCTGTATTTAGGCATTCATCTCTCAATGAAGTGAAGAGGGTTACCTGTCCACGATTCCCCCCCCCCATAATGTTAGAAATGGCCCATGAGGGGGGGGGGGGGAATATGATAGGTGTACCTTATACTTTGGTGTTGTTAAATTCCCCTTAATAAATGCTATCTGGAGGTTGCCCCATAATGTTTGTGCCTAATCTGCTTGCCATGTTTCTGAGCAAAAATATTAATATTTATTTTTTTTCCTCAACAGTTTCCTTCCACGCCACAGGAATGGCAGACCGTGGCCTCCCACTTTGCCCAGCGGTGGGACTTTCCTAACTGCGGAGGGGCAATTGATGGGAAACACGTCCACATCGTCCCACCACCCAATTCGTGGTCGTACTATTTCAACTATAAGGGGTTCAATAGTATAGTGATGTTGGCGGTGGTGTCGGCTACTTACGACTTCCTGTATGTGGACGTGGGGAAGAATGGACGGATGTCCGATGGTGGAGTCATCGCCCAGACGGAGTTCTACAGGCATCTCCAGAATGGCAGCTTGGACTTGCCAGCTCCAGAGGACAATGTGGAAGGACTCCCATTCGTGTTCGTTGCTGATGAAGCGTTTGCACTGGGGGACCACCTGATGCGGCCATTCCCGATGAGGACCCTCACCCCGGAACAGAGAGTTTTTGATTACCGGCTGGCCAGAGCCCGAAGAGTGGTGGAGAACACATTTGGAATCCTGGCCAGCCGGTTCCGCCTATTTATGACACCCATCCATATGGCGGAGTATAAACTGAACCATATTATACTGGCGTGCTGTATTCTCCATAACTTTTTAAGGAAACATTCGGCCAACTATGCTGGCTCAGTTGGGCCTGAGGCCGGAGTGATACCTGAAACACTGACGGCGCTTGAAAGTGGCCGTCCTGGCTTGCCCTCCCTGAGTGCCCGTGATGTCCGGTTACGCTACCTGGAGTTCTTTGGGGGTAGGGGGGCCATCAATATGCCAGCAAATATGTGAAGCCTTTTTCTATTAAAAAAAAAAAAAGAAATTCTTTGTGGACATTTACTGCTTGTGTTTGTTTTAGCTGACCCTGACAGAAATGTATTGAGTCCAGAAAATGGCGTGATTGTGTAACCTTATACAAAGCACTGTTGGCTGTTATTTACTAAATGCAAAAACACATTTCACTACAAGTGCAGTTGCAACTGCACTGAAACTGCACTTGTAGTGCCAAGAGTATTTGCCCTTAGTAAATAACCCCCATTTTCTCTGAAAACAACAATGACATCACCCCAAAAGTGTTGTAGCGTTGAGACAATAATCCACACATTCGTGCTAAACAAACTTTTTTATACCTGCACAATCACATGTGCATTTACCAAAGGTTTTTCAAACAAACCAACATGTTTGTTGTATAACAATTTTTGGGGTAGCATTATCAATAATAGAAATGTCCATTTACGAGAAAACAGGCCTGTGTAAAACCAACAAGAAAGGCACAAATCTTGAACTTACAAACGTCACATTTGGTAGAACTTGAAGGCAATATCAGATATGAGTATTTAGGAACTGTGTTTGATATTGCGTTCATATGGGGTGAAGTCACCCCAGGAAAAGCCAAATTTGGAAGATGCACACCAATTTACCAATGTCAACATGTGCGACCTGCCATCACGGGGGATCAAGGGACGTGTTTTGGGGGAGCAAGCCCTTCCTCTCAGCTACTTTATTATTGAGGAAGGGGTTGCACCCCCAAAATGCGTCCATTGATCTCCCGTGATGGCAGATAGCACATGTTGGCACACTGTGTGCATCCTCCAAATTTGGCTTTGTGAAAAATCACAAAAACATTTTGCACATTGTAGCACACAAAAGAAGAAAGTGATGGGTTTTAAACTCTCCCCAAAACACCAATGATGTTTTTATTTTTTGGAATAACATCATTGATGTTTTTCTTGATGTTTTCCAATTGTAAATTACACCCCATGATCTCCCCGATCAGGATCTGGGCACTTTCGCATGTGAAAGGATCTGGATCCACAACATCACGATCACCTAAAAAGAGAGGAAACCCCCAAAAAATTAGGTCTCAAAAATATGACGGCATCCATCCCTTACCTGAGCCTGTGGTCGCAGACACTCACCTGTTGTGGTGACTAGTTCCACCAAGTCTTCTTCCTCCTGCTCAGATTGTGTTGGGGGGATTTCCCCTTCTTTCAGAGGGGGGGGGCTCTGGTCTCCTCGGATGAGGGGTGTCCTCCGAGTCTTTTCTCCCCTATGTAAAACAAAATGGTATGATTATCACACAGATATTTGATGGCAGAACTAGAAATAGGAAACATTGCTTGGAAGTGGGGTACAATTGTCAATTTTAGCAGAGTTCAAAAATGTAGCATTTTCAGTGTCCTTTGTCAAGCTGCAATACTTTACCTGTTTGGTACAAGCTTCACAGATGTAGCCCCCCCCCCCTATAGTATACACTGGAGCACCTGTGTGGCCCCCTAATAAAAATGGTGTTCTTGTGTCCCACACTAGTGCTCCAGTGTCCAGATGTGAAAACAGCTGCTCAGTGTCCTCTCCTTACACAGAATCTAGTTTGCATTTCATTCTAGTAACAAAGCCATCTACACAACCCAATTCTTTTAAGACAAGTATAGGGCGTAAAAATGGTGGCCAAATGCATATGGCCTAAACAATGGTATTTTATAGTCTGAAAGAAAAATGTTTGATACGAGTGAATAATGTGCCCATGAACCTGAAAGTTGCCATTTTAAACTGTACAACAATTCCTAAAAGCACCTGGAGCAGCACGAACGTAATAAACATAAAGAATAGGAACACAGCACAACTACTTACTTTTTTGCAGCACTCTCCGGATCTTTCTGTACTGCTCATGTTCTCGTAATTTGAGGTCCGAACACCGCTTCCTGAGCTGATCTTTCGATCGTCGTACCCCGAAATTCCGGTGCAGACTTTTGACCACTTTCGCCATTATCTTGGCCTTTCTGACATTGGGGTTGGGGTAAGGCCCATACTTTCCATCATAGTCGGCCTTCTTCAGGATGTCCACCATCTCCAACATCTCCCCAAAAGACATATTTGAGTCCTTAAATCTCCTTCTGGATCGGGACGTGTCCGGATCTGGCCTTTCCTCCTCCTCCTCCTCGTTGCTACAATTAGCATGCACCTGCTGTGTCTCCGCCATGTGCTCTTCCCCCACTGCGCAGAACGAAAAGGGGCGGGGAATAGACTGGAAAGAACATCAGGGGCGGGCGGAGTTACACGCATGCGCAGTGTGTATAAAGCGTAACACGCGTGCGTCTTATGTACGATCTGTGAGCGGAGGAAGGAGCATCGGAGGCGCCGATCGTGATAACGAAGGTAGGATTTAAACTTGGGCCTATACTGCTTCGAAATGGAAGCCTATATTGTAACAAGATTAGGGGAGTTTGGCCTGACATTAGGGTTTGTCTTGTGTTGTGTCTTGCAGAGAAAATGGATGGGTTCAACGACCACAATTTCCTCCCCCTGTTCATTGACAAATACAGGGAGCTGCCCTGTCTGTGGCAAGTGAGACATCCTCATTACAACCATAAACAAAAGAGGCAGGCAGCGCTGGAGAAACTGCTAGAGTTGGTGACGCCGGTGGTCCCCACAGCAACCATCCCTTATTTAAAAGCCAAAATTGGTGGCCTGAGGAGCACTTATCTTAGGGAGCGCAAGAAGGTCACAGATTCCCAGAGGTCCGGAGCTGCAGCAGATGACGTTTATGTCCCCAGGCTGTGGTACTATGAGAGACTGCAATTTCTGTCAGACCACACTGAAGTCAGGGAATCCCTCTCTACTCTTCCTTCCACGCTTCTTTCCACCCCAGCTGAGGCTTCCGATGTCCAACCTGGGCCTTCCAGCCAGGAAGAAGTGGAGGAGCCCAGCTGGAGTCAGGTATAGCATTCTTCTACAGATTTCTGGGCAATAAAGAAATTATGTTTACTATAGATGTTATTATTAATCACTAATTGCTGATTGAAAAAAGTGTTTTACATATCAATAGACAGTAGTGGGCACCCAAATTTGGGACAAGAATGAAAAATGCTGGGCTCAAAAGGATAGTCTGTTATATTTGTTAACATTCAATTTGCAACAGTCAGGAGGTGAAAATTGTGTGTGATTGATGAAAATAATACTAAAACTATGTCCCTTTTTCATACACAGGAAGACCTCAGCAGGAGGAGGTTGTGGAATGTGGCAGTCAGGAGGAGGCGGGGATTAGTGGCAGCCAGGAGGAGGCGGGGCTAAGTGTCAGCCAGGAGAAGCCTGGGACAAGTCGCAGCCTGACTGAATCTCAGGTTCCTCCCCTCCGCCTTCCATATAAAAGAGCCAGGAAGACGATTCCGAGTCCCGTGCAGGATTCTGCGTTCAGGCTCATTCAGGAGGCTTCGGCGTCCCTACGAGCCTTACCCACTCCTGAAGAGGCCTTTGCCTGCATGGCTGCCACAAAACTGCAGGCCATGCAGGAGGGTCAACGCAAGCTCTGTGAGGACCTTCTGTATAAAGTCCTACGTAAGGGGGTGAGTGGGGAACTAACACCCAAGACCAACATCATTGAGTTGGACCATCCTCCTCCTCCTCCTGCTGCCACAACTCCACCACCACAGCCACCGTGTGGAAGGAGGCGTGGAAGGAGGCATGGAAGGAAGACAAGAGAGTGATGACCCTGGGTTCAGTCTGGTCTGACAGAAGCTGCAGTCTCTTGTATGACCACAGCCTGGGGACATAGATGTCATCTGCTGCTTTCCGGATCTCTGGGACTTCTGGACCAGACTGCCCTCCCTTAGATAAGGACTCCTCAGGCCACCAATTTTGCTTTTAAATAATTGATGTCTGCCCTGGGGGTTCAAGGCTTCACCCACTTCTGCAGTTTCTCCAGCGTTGCCTCCCTCTTTGTTTAGTTGTGACCCCTTAATAAAATTTTTTTGGGAAATTATACTCTCCTGTGTGTGTTTTCATCCAAAAAGGACAGTTTGTTGGTGATGATTCAGGTACATTTCTAAGATAAAATGTGAAATTAACAAGGGACCACCAAACAATCTCCTACAGATTAAACAGAACAACATATCAATGGTGTTGTGGGAACTTGTCACAAAAAACACACACAAACATTTTCGGGAGTACAAATAAAAATCCCCCCCAAAAAATAACACCCTTCAAAAAAATACAAACACAAAAAAAGAATCTACATTAAAGCCAAAAAAAAAAAAAAAATATACAACAAAAATATGTTGTCAGATGTGAGAAATCAAAATATATTGAGGGAATCCCGATAAATAGTAACGAAATAAGTTTGTGAGAAGTCTGTGTGAATATGAGCAGCAAAACTACTATATTCTTGTCACATTATTAAGAAGAAGAGATTGCGCTGTATTAAACCATTTTTAACATTGCAACGTGAGGAAAGTGCTGTATCCATTGCGAACGCTAAGTTTACCAGAACGAGCTGTTCCGTGTCGGAATTTCTACTGAGCATGCGTGGCACATTGTGCGTCGGAACAGGCCACACACGGTCGGAATTGACGAGATCGGATTTTGTTGTCGGAAAATTTTATCTCCTGCTCTCCAACTTTGTGTGTCGGAAAATCCGAGGGAAAATGTCCGATGGAGCCCACACACGGTCGGAATTTCCGACAACACGCTCCGATCGGACATTTTCCATCGGAAAATCTGACCGTGTGTACGGGGCATTACAGGAGAGAATTTCCCTTCCTAGGGGTAGATTTCATCTCACTTCCTGTTGTCTCCTTCTGTTTGCAAGAAGGAGTCATTTGTAAGTTGGATGTTTGAAAGTAGGGGCCTGCCCTATATACTCTGCAGAAATTGGGGCCTTAGGTGTTGGTGTTGCCACAACACTGTAAGCCCTCACAGTTACTCTTGGTGGGCACAGGAACGGGCTCTGCTGTGAAATATTAGATCAAGAATTGTAATTACATGCCCCTGTTGAACAGGGTGAGAAAAATTGGGCCTTTGGTGGTGGTGCTGGTGCCACAACACTGTAAGTCCTCACAGTTACTCTTGGTGGGCACAGAAACTGGCCCTGCTGTGAAATATTAGATCAAGAATTTTAATTACATGTCCCTGTTGAACAGGGGCAGAAAAATTGGGCCTTAGGCACTGGTGCCACAACACTGCAACCCCTCACAGATACTCTAGTTGGAGCGCAGGAATGAGCCCTCCTGCAAAATATTGCATCAAAAACTGTAATTACACGCCCCTGTTAAACAGAGGCTGAAAAATCAGGCCTTAGCCACTGGTGGCGGCTCCCAGAACCAAAAATATTCTTACAAGCTATCAGCATGATCATTGAGGAGGAAGGGGATAGTCACTCAGCATAACAGGATAGTCACTCAGCATCAGCATAGGCAGTCTTGAAGGGATCTGACATTTCAAAAAAAATATTCGGTTACATCAGCATCAGGTGCTTGGTAGCTGGTGGTGATCCAAGACTGATTCATTTTTATGAAGGTCAGTCGATCGACCGAGTCGGTGGACAGGAGCACCCTGTGATCGGTTACAAAGCCTCCAGCAGCACTGAATGTGCGTTCCGAAAGAACGCTGGATGCAGGACAGGCCAGTAGCTCAATTGCATACTGTGCAAGATCTGGCCAGTGATCCATCCTCAAGACCGAGTAACCCAGAGGATTTTCGGTGGGAAAGGTGTCCAAGTCAGATCTTGCCCCTTGCCAGCCAGTATTGATCCCTCTCCTTGATACCACGAATACGAGGATCCTTCCGCAGGCTTTGCAGGATCAGGGAGGCCATGCAGCGTAGGTTTGTTGAGACATTCGGTCTGGAGTCCTCTGGGTCACTAAGGACGACATGATCCACAGCCACCTCCTCCCAGCCACGTACAAGTCCATGGGTTTCTTGGGACTGTAAATGATCCCTTAAAGACTGCTGCTGATGCTGAGTGCCAGGCTCCACCTCCATGCTGACACAATCCTCCTCTTCCTCCTCCTCCTCCTCCTCTTCCTGTGTGATCGGCGGGCACGCAGGAACACTGGATAAAGGGGGCCTTGAGAGCTAAGGAAGTCCTCCTCTTCCTGCCTCTGTTCTGCCTCAAGTGCCCTGTCCATTATTCCATGCAGCGTGTACTCCAACAGGTGGACAAGGGGGACAGTGTCACTGATTCATGCACTGTCACTGCTCACCATCCTTGTGGCCTCCTCAGATGGTGACAGGACAGTGCATGCATCCCTGATCATGGCCCACTGGCGTGGGGGAAAAAAAACAAGCTCCCCTGACCCTGTCCTGGTGCCATAGTCGCACAGGTACTCATTGATGGCCCTCTACTGCGTGTGCAGCCGATGCAGCATGGCCAACATTGAGTTCCACCTGGTGGGCATGTCACAGATTAGGCGGGTCTTGGGCAGGTT
Source organism: Aquarana catesbeiana (assembly GCF_042186555.1). Lineage (NCBI taxonomy): Eukaryota > Metazoa > Chordata > Amphibia > Anura > Ranidae > Aquarana > Aquarana catesbeiana. Next base: position 542,330,904 of record NC_133325.1, on the reverse strand, counting down.
AAATTCCTTTTTGGAGGTCAGCCAGCCGAGCACTGGCATTATATGACCTGTGGAAATGCACACAGACTTTCCTGGCCTGCCTCAAGACATCCTGTAAGCCCGGGTACCTGCCCAAGAACCGCTGCACCACCAAGTTAAGGATGTGAGCCAAACAGGGCACATGGGTCAGTTGTACCCTGTCGGAGGGCGGAGAGGAGGTTGGTGCCATTGTCGCATACCACCATACCTGCCTTAAGCTGGTGTGGCGTCAACCACCTCTGAACCTGCCCCTGCAGAGCTGACAGAATCTCTGCCCCAGTGTGGCTCCTGTCACCCAAGCATACCAGCTCAAGCACCGCATGGCATCTTTTTGCCTGCGTGCTTGCGTAGCCCCTTGAACGCCTACGGAGCACCGCTGGTTCTGAAGACAAATCAGCACAGGAGTGACTGATGCCATTGAACCGAGGGAAGAGGCCGCGTTGGCAGCTGCTTTGCCAGACAAAGTACCCTGAGCCTGGGTGAGAGAGGATAAGGAGGGGGAGGACGGCTTGGTCATCCACTCTACCAAGTCTTCCGCATGTTGCGGCTCAACATGGCCAGCTGCCGAAAAAAGGACAAGCGTGTCCCACAGTCACGTGCTGATGAGGATGCACCGTCTCCACGACCAGCACTGTTGCCTCTAGACACAGAGCCTGCTTGCCATCTTTTATTGGCTTGTGACTGTCTGCTTCTCCTTGTTGGCCTTCCAGACATTCTAATGGCCTGCAGTGAGTTGTAGCTGCACAAAGCTGGGATGTGTATATATATATACTGATACTGCAGCTAGCAGAATCAACTGCCTGCCTGTAGTATTATCAGTATGAGAACACCAGCAATTGTGTTCAGGTAGCTTTAGGTGCACACTGTGCAGAGGACACAGTACACTAATGCCGCGTACACACGATCTGACTTTACGGCATACTTGGTCCAGAGTACCAGATTTCGTCGGACAGTTCGATCGTGTGTGGGCTCCAGCGGACTTTGTTTTCTAAAAGTTTGACAGACTTAGATTGAAACATGCTGCTTTTTTTGTGATAGTCCGACGGACCCAAACTGACGCATGCTCTGAAGCAAGTACAAGACGGAAGCGCTCGGTCTGGTAAAACTAGCCTTCGTATTGAAGCTAGCACATTCCTCTTCTGTGATCTTTTAATACAGCGCATTCTTTTTTTCCTTATAATGCGAGAAGAAGGAAGTTGTTTTGCTGCTTATATTCACACAGAGTTCTCACAAACTACATTCTCCATGATTTATCCTCATGCCATGACTAATATATTTTTTAAAAGCCAGATCTACAGAACTATAAAGTAGCAAATTTTTTTTGGGACTCATCTTTATTTTTTACAGATTTCAACAACATAGATTTTACAATGTGTGCTAAATTATACAAAATTTTTTTTTAAATAATTTTTTGTTTTTGGATTTTGAGTTTCAAGTTACCACAATAACCTTAATAATTTTTATTGTTTTAATGAACCTTAATGAGGTTAGTATCCCTTGTTAATTAGACATAGGGGGGTTATTTTAAAAAGGCAAAATAATTTTTCACTACAAGTGCAAATTGGAATTGGAATTGCCCTGAAAGAGCATTTGGAAGTGCATTCGCTGTGGATCCGAGGGGCACATGCAATCAACCCCCCCCCAAAAATTCTCTTGCACATGATTGTATAATAAAATCAGCAGAGCTTCCCCTCATTTTAGAGCTTGCCCTCAGATTTACAGCGACTGCACTTCCAACAAGTGCACTTGCAGTGCAATTTATCAAGTGCACTTTGCAATAGCACTTTGCACTTGAATTGCAAAATGATTTAGCCTTTTGTAAATAACCCACATATAATTTTTTTGACCTGTACCTGCCTACTCACAAACCAAATGTCCTTTTTGAATCAAAACACATAGTCAATAATGTAAGGTAACGAAAATATCCATTTATTTTGGTCAAAACAGATATGAGGTAGGCAACACTGGAGACACTTTTGGAATGTGTGAAGCCTTTTGTCACCCAGGACACACATCAAGTTAGAGGACATTAAAATTGGTATCTTGTGACTAGGGAGCACAGGGAGCATAGTCAGAAGTCAGACCAGACAGAAGCCAGACAATCACTTTCGACTCTTCCGTTGAGCCTTCCCTGCACGCTGCCCTGCAGCCTACCCTCCACGCTTTGCTGCAGCCTTCCTTGGAGGCTGTGCCTCTGGTGGTGTACTTGGGGCAGGAGGAGGAGGAGTAGCAGGAGGAGTGGCTTCATCTGCTATATATGTTTTTGCAGTAAGCTTCCCTCTCAAGCCCTTCTGATACGCTTGAAAAATCAGACCTTCACAGAGGAGGCATTGCCCCTTTTCTAGTTCCAGCAATCTGGTGGCCATATAGGTTCCATACGCCTCTTCCGCATTGGGTGGTGTGCTGAGGATTTGGCTGGCTTCGCGAATGAGGACTAGTAATTCCTCCTCTGTTCGGGTTATCTTTCTGGGCCTTTTGGTGGTAATGCAGAGAGGAGGCACCTGACACTCCGTGAGGCTTCTACTGGGCCCAGCCACGGCCTCCTCCTCTCTCCCACTGGGCAAGGCCTCCTCCTCTATACCTCTGGGCATGGACTCCTCCTGGCTGAGCTCATCCTGGGTCAAAAAAAGGGACATACCGGTAGTTGTAATTTTTGCTTACGCAATCACACACAATTTTCAGTTCATGACTTGCAAATATAATTCTAAACCAATAGTAAAGGCTATCTTTTTGACCCCACCATTATTCTAGCTGCTCACCAATATTTGAAGTATATTTTTGGCCACTATTGTCTAGTGATATGTCTACATATTAATAATTGTGATGAAGTCATTTTTGGTGAAGCACTTCAAAAATTTTTAGGTTTACATCATTAATATTTACACAATCCCAAATTCACCAAAAAAGTATACCTGGCTGAAGATGGGCGCATCCACTTCATCAAGGATGAAAGGGCCCAGTTCTTCTTGGGACTCCTCAGCTGGGGTGGAGGGAAGGGTGGAGGTGGAGGGAAGGCTGGAGGGAAGGGTGGAGTTGGAGGGAAGGCTGGAGGGAAGGGTGGAGGGAAGGCTGTAGGGAAGGCTCGAAAGTGATTGCCTTGCTTCTGTCTGGTCATCATTTTTTGGTAGTACCACAGCTTGGGGACATAAACCTGGTCTGCTGCTGCTCCAGATCTGCGTGACTCCTGGATCTTCTTGTGTTCCCACCTGTATATGTTGCGCAAGATACCAATTTTATTGTCCACAAACTTAAGGTCTGCCTGGGGGACTCGAGTCTTCACAAATTCCAAAAGTGTGCCCAGTGTTGCCTTCCTTACATCTCTATTAAAATACAATGGGTGCTTGATCTCCCACAGGTTTCTGTTTTCTTGATACAAATCAAGAAAACATGTCAAAAATTCTTTCTCCTTAAAAGGATTCATTTTTGGTAAAAGACAAGACACAAGATAAAAACTGTAATGTCAGTCCAAACTCCCAGTATTATATTTGGCTCAATCTAGGGTACACACACACACACACATCAAACACATTCACCAAACACACACCCACGTTTAATCTTACCTTTGTTTCTGACGTTTGCTACTTCCGCTCGGACATATGTAGGCCAGCGTAATAGCTTTATATACACTGCGCATGTGTCATGCTACGCCTGCGTCGCCTGCCCCTGACGTTCTTTAGTACAATTTGTCCCCACCCCTTCACTCTTCGTTGCGCAGTGGCAGGATATAGAGAAAGATGGCGGAGAGATTATCTTCAAGTAGCGCGGAGGAAAGCCCGGAGCCACAACCATCCAGATCCAAGAGGAGATATAAGGCCACCAACATGGCCTTTGAAGAGATGGTGGAGATGGTGTCCATATTGAGAAGGGAGGACTACGATGGCAAAAAAGGACCGTACACCTGACCCAATATGCGGAAGGACAAAATAATGTCCTCAGTTGTCACCTCTCTTGAGCAAAAATTTGGCACTAAACGGGCTAAAGAACAATTGAGGAAGCGTTGGTCTGACCTCAAAAGTAGGAAGCCTGAACAATATTGGTGAATAAAGAAGCTGCTTAAAAAAGTAAGTACTTGTTGTGTGTTCCGACTGAGATACTTAACTTGCATGCTGATCCATATGCTTTTCGTTTATACAGCATCGTTCGTAAAGACCGTTCTTTTGAAAAAACATATAAGAAAATGACTTTTTTTTTCACCAAATACGATGGTACAGGGTTTGGACATACATTTAGGTCTTGATAATTTGTCGTATTCCAAAAATGTGGTGATGTTGTGTAGATGTGTTTGAAAATATAATGCTTCTTCAATAATGATTCAGTGTAACGTAAGGACAGGACACAGCAGCTGTTTCCACATCTGGACTCATGAACACTAATGTACTATGTGACACTCGAGAAAATTTGGGGGGTAATACACATAGGGGCTCCAGGGGATACTTGAGGTCTCTGCATCTGTGAAACTTGCATGAAAATGTGTATTTTTTGGCACTTATGGGCATAGTGAATTTTAATCCTGTCTTCAAAATTTTTGGTGCCAAAAAATTACAATTATCCACAACTTCTAACGAACGTTTCATATTCCTTTTTCAAGACTGAAATATCACTGTGTTTTAACTATACCTTTTGTTTAATTATCATAGGGCAGAAAAGACTCAGACAACAGTCCAAGGATCCCAGGACCCCCCCAAGTCACCAGCCTGAAGCTGACATTACCCCAAGCCCCAGCCCAAGACCATGCCCACCTGACGAGCTGGAGGAAGGAGAGGTGGAGGAAGTGTGTGATATTTCCACCCCCCAAGTGAGTGACTGACACCCCAGCTTAAGTTCATCTATTTAGGCGTGCATATTTTACAATAATTTTTTATCCACAAATTTTAGGTGATGTTCTGGTTGTGGAAGGCCAAGCGGCGGAGCCATTTAGCACAGACAGTGCACAAAGACTCATTGGCCAGATAATGGTGTGGAATAGTCAGATTGATAGAATGCGTGACCAAATTGACAGCATGAGAAATCGGCTGGACAGCATGCAACAGGAAATGAAGAACATGATTGATGTTTTGGGCAGAATCTAATAACTTTTTGCCTAAAAACATCAATCATGTTCTTCATTTCATTGTCAAGTTTTATTCTTCTAAAATGTTTTAACTTGCTAAATACTATAATGTAAAAATTTTGCAGATGCACATGGTATCTTCCATCAGGGGATATCAATGTACTTGTTTTGTGTTTGCAACCCCTTCATCAGAATAATGTTAGTTTGTGAGAGGAACAAAGGGATTGCACACACAAAACACGTCCATTGCTCCCCCATGATGGGAGATGGATTTTTTTATTTTACATGGGTGACATCACCAGCACCGTTATTAACATGTTGAACTTTGTAAGTTCCTGTTATTTTTTTGTTCTTATGGTTTTTAAAACTCTGTTGTGAAGCCAAATTTTGTAAACAATGTATATTTTCTACAAATATGCCTAAACTTAAAAAATTCAAAAAAATATTGTTATTAAAAAAAAAAAAAAAACACATTCAAACAAAATGCACCTTTCAATGTGCACACAGTAAAATGTTTTTACTACTACAATGTGTATGGCTTATTATTTATTAATAACAGTTTGTTATTTTTTTGTGTGGTTACAGTGACAAAGGGCCTTATTAACTAAAGGGAAATGCACTTGCCACTACAAGTGCACTAGGAGACAAACAAAACTAAATGCAAACAAGAATCAAAACAAGAGATTGTTGCCAAAAATGTTTTATTTTTCTTTCAAAAAATCTTAAAGATCTTGTTGCATTGCAATGACCCTCCCACCATTAAAATAATTGACATATCTGTCACGCACTTCACGGGCGGTTTGGGGGGCCAAGCCAATACGGCCACTTTCCAGGCCTGTGAGTGGTTCATCAACACCAAGTCCGGCCTCAGGCCCAACAGAAGTTATATATGTCAAAGAATGACGTCTCAAGAAATTATGCAGACTGCAGCAAGCAAAGATCACATAACTGATTTTGTATTCTGCTAGATTTATTGCGGAGAGGAACAAACGGAACCGGCTGGCCAGAATCCCAAAGGCATTCTCCACAACTCTTCTTGCTCTGGCCAGCCGGTAATTAAATACCCTCCTCTCAGGGGTGAGTGTCCTTTGGGGGAACGGCCTCATCAAGTGCGCGCCGAGAGCAAACGCTTCATCAGCGATGAAAACTGAGGGGAGTCCATCCACATTCTGGTCATCAGGTGGCAATCCCAGGCCACCAGTCTGGAGACGCTGGCACAGCTCGGTCTGTGCAAAGACTCCTCCGTCAGACATCCGGCAGTTCTTCCCCATGTCCACGAACATAAATTCCAATTGTGCCGAGACCACCGCCATCAAAACCACACTATGGAACCCCTTATAGTTGTAGAAATAAGACCCCGAATGGGGTGGTGGCACAATGCGGACATGCTTCCCATCCATCGCCCCGATGGGAAGTACTTTTAAACATAACTTGGATATCAGATTACACAAAAACATTCTTGAACAACAGCAGTTGAACATTATTAATATGTGTTATTTTTAGAAAAAAAAATAAAAATAAGGCCCACTTATAAGATTACTCACCCCCTCTGATGGACCATTGATCAATTTGTATGTGGGGGAAGGGATACTAATTGGGGCCAAGAACACACCTGACAGTTGCAAACATTTGAGGGGGTGGGGGAGTGGTACTAATTGGGGCCAAGAACATACCTGACAGTTGCAAACATTTGAGGGGGTGGGGGAGGGGTACTAATTGGGGCCAAGAACACACCTGACAGTTGCAAACATTTGAGGGGGTGGGGGAGGGGTACTAATTGGGGCCAAGAACACACCTGACAGTTGCAAACATTTGAGGGGGTGGGGGAGGGGTACTAATTGGGGCCAAGAACACACCTGACAGATGCAAACATTTGAGGGGGTGGGGGAGGGTAAAACAGTACAATGGAGCTGACAATATACATTGTTCAAAGGACTATAGGCTAGAGGTATAAATGGACCCAGGATTGCATGGTGGGGAGGTTATTGAAGGGAAATATGCATGTAGGCCCAAAAATTATTAAGGTAAAAAAACAGGCATGCATGAAGATAAAGGGGACATTCCTAGCATATTCAAAGCATGGTAATTAGGTAACGAGGACATTTAGACAATACATTAGCAAACATTAAATACAGATCATGTAATGTTAAAGGAAAAAACTTACCTTCATATAGTCCTTCTGCAGGACCTGAATAATAGCAGAACAGGTCTCTGGGATAATGATCCCCAGAGCCTGGGGGGAGATGCCTGTCGAGAACTTCAAGTCCTGAAGACTTCTCCCAGTTGCCAAGTAACGTAAAGTGACAACTAGCCTCTGCTCCGCAGTGATGGCTTGCCTCATGCAGGTATCCTGCCTGCTGATATAGGGGGTCAGCATAGCCAGCAGACGTTCAAAAACGGGGTCCGTCATCCTGAGAAAATTCCTGAAATCCTCAAGATTATTCTCACGGATCTCAGGGAGCAAAGGCATGTGCGAGAATTGGTCACGCTGGCGCAAATAATTCTTCATCCATGAACTCCTCCTTGCCCTGTCCATGGACTGGACTCGGGTCAAAGTATTAACCCCAACACCAAGTCCCCACGCAGCACGAACTCGAGAACGAGTACATCCACGCAACATGGCTTCAAAATGGTCAGCTGGTCAAACAAACAAACTTAGAACAAACACACTGAAGAACAGCAAGGCCTATGAAGAGCAACCTGAAAATCAGGAAGGAGCGGACCAGAACGGCCTGCTAGGCAGGTTACGAACTGAATAACACGCACTGAAAAGCAGATACAAACCTCACAATCACAAACTGAACCGCAGAAAACGATCGAAATAAGCTGAAGTGTGAAAAGCATGAATCGTCTCTAACCAAACTTCTACTAACATGAGATAAACACGAGATTAGCAGAAGGAGCCCAAAGGGTGGCGTAGTGGGGCTTGAACTTCCTTTTTCTAGTCCCATCATACGTGCTGTACGTCACCGTGTTCAAAACCATCGGACTTTTGGAGTGATCATGTGTGTCCATTTGCCGTAGTTTTTAAGTCCGGCGCACCTAGCGTACAAAGTCCGTCGAAAAGATCGCCGGACCAAGTATGCCGTAAAGTCCGATCGTGTGTACGCGGCATAACTGTAAATACTGCAGCTGCCTGTCTGTGGTATTAATAGGAGCAGAACAACAGCAATTGTCTTCAGGTAGCTTTAGGTGCACACTGTGCAGAGGACGCAGTACACTAACTGTAAATACTGTAGCTGCCTGCCTGTGGTATTAATAGGATCAGAAGAACACCACCAATTTTATTGAGGTAGCTTTAGGTGCACACTGTGCAGAGGACACAGTACACTAACTGTAAATACTGTAGCTGCCTGTCTGTGGTATTAATAGGAGCAGAACAACAGCAATTGTCTTCAGGTAGCTTTAGGTGCACACTGTGCAGAGGACACAGTACACTAACTGTAAATACTGCAGCTGCCTGCCTGTGGTATTAATATAGGATCAGAACACCACCAATTTTATTCAAGTAGCTTTAGGTGCACACTGTGCAGAGGACACAGTACACTAACTGTAAATACTGTAGCTGCCTACCTGTGGTATTAATAGGAGCAGAACAACAGCAATTGTCTCCAGGTAGCTTTAGCTGCACACTGTGCAGAGGACGCAGTACACTAACTGTAAATACTGTAGCTGCCTGCCTGTGGTATTAATAGGATCAGAACACCACCAATTTTATTCAGGTAGCTTTAGGTGCACACTGTGCAGAGGACACAGCACACTAACTGTAAAATCTGTGGCTGCCTGTCTGTGGTATTAATAGGAGCAGAACAACAGCAATTATCTTCAGGTAGCTTTAGGTGCACACTGTGCAGAGGATGCACTACACTAACTTGTAAATACTGCAGCTGCCTGCGGTACTGTACTAATAGGACCAGAAGAACACCACCAATTTTCTTCAGGTAGCTTTAGGTGCACACTTTGCAGAGGACGCACTACACTAACTTGTAAATACTACAGCTGCCTGCGATACCAATAGGATCAGAAGAACACCACCAATTTTCTTCAGGTAGCTTTAGGTGCACACTGTGCAGAGGACACACTACACTAATTTGTAAATACTGCAGCTGCTTGCGGTACTGTACTAATAGGATCAGAAGAACACCACTAATTTTCTTCAGGTAGCTTCAGGTGCACACTGTGCAGAGGACGCACTACACTAACTTGTAAATACTACAGCTGCCTGCAATACTAATAGGATCAGAAGAACACCACCAATATTCTTCAGGTAGCTTTAGGAGGACACTGTGCAGAGGACGCACTACCCTAACTTGTAAATACTGCAGCTGCCTGCGGTACTGTACTAATAGGATCAGAAGAACACCACCAATTTTCTTCAGGTAGCTTTAGGTGCACACTGTGCAGAGGATGCACTACACTAACTTGTAAATACTACATCTGCCTGCGATACTAATAGGATCAGAAGAACACCACCAATTTTCTTCAGGTAGCTTTAGGTGCACACAGTGCAGAGGATGCACTACCCTAACTTGTAAATACTATAGCTGCCTGGAGGGTGCTTTGGGTTAGCCCCCCAAAACACCTTGTCCCCATGTTGATGAGGACAAGGGCCTCATCCCCACAACCCTGGCCAGTGGTTGTGAGGGTCTGCGGACGGGGGCTTATTGGAATCTGGAAGCCCCCTTTAACAAGGGGACCCCCAGATCCCGGCCCATTTCACTAAAAAACTGTCAAAAATGACAAGAGACAGTTTTTGACAATTCCTTTATTTTTATGCTTCTTTTTTCTTCTATCTTCTATCTTCCTTCATCTTCTTGTTCTTCTGGTTCTTCTTCCGGTGTTCTTGTCCAGCATCTCCTCCGCGGCGTCTTCTTCCCTTCTACTCCTCGGGCCGCTCCGCATTCATGATGGCATGGAGGGAGGCTCCCGCTATTCTCTTCATCTTCTTCTCTTCTTAATCTTATTTTCTTTTTCTCTTCTTCTTCTTCTCTTCTTCATCTTCTTCTCACGGGGAATGCCACAGGGAAGTCCCGTCATGTCCCGTGCGTCAGAGGGGGGCGGGGTCACCGGGTGGCCCTGCTCCTCGTTATTTAAAAACCGTCAGAAGAGGAGACGCGTCACACAGCGGGAGCCTCCCTCCATGCCAGCATGGATGCGGAGCGGCCCGGAGAAGAAGATGAAGAAGATGAAGAAGAGAAGAAGATGAAGAGAAGAGCGGGAGCCTCCCTCCATGCCATCATGGATGCGGAGCGGCCCAAGGAGAAGAAGGGAAGAAGACACCGTGGAGGAGATGCTGGACGAGAACACCGGAGGAAGAACCAGAAAAACAAGAAGATGAAGGAAGATAGAAGAAAGAAGAAGCATTTAAATAAAGGAATTGTCAAAAACTGTCTCTTGTCATTTTTAACATTTTTGACAGTTTTTTAGTGAAATGGTAGGGGTACTTTTGTACCCCCTTACCATTTCACACAGGGGGGAGGGCCGGGATCTGGGGGTCCCCTTGTTAAAGGGGGCTTCCAGATTCCGATAAGATTCCGCAGACCCCCACAACTACCGGGCAAGGGTTGTGGGGATGAGGCCCTTGTCCTCATCAACATGGGGACAAGGTGTTTTGGGGGGCTACCCCAAAGCACCCTCCCAATGTTGAGGGCATGTGGCCTGGTATGGTTCAGGAGGGGGGGCGCTCTCTCGTCCCCCCCTCTTTTCCTGCGGCCTGCCAGGTTGCGTGCTCGGATAAGGGTCTGGTATGGATTTTTGGGGGGACCCATGCCATTTTTTTTTTAAATTTTGGCTCGGGGTTCCCCTAAATATCCATACCAGACCTGAAGGGCCTGGTATGGATTTTAGGGGGACCCCCCACGTCATTTTTTTTTTATTTTGGTTCGGGGTCCCCCTGTGGGGAATTCCCATACCGTTTTTATCAATCAACTTCTATGTGTATTGTCGGACCGGCAATGCAATAGCCGCGAGTAGTTTTAAATGACTTTTTTTCCTTTGAAATGTCATTTTGCTGTCAGACTGTTCTAAACACGGGAAACATGCGCCCCTTTACAGGCATACTATAGACACCCCCCAGCTACGAAATTTAAAGGGATATTACACTTTTATTGTTTCACTTTAAGCATTATTAAAATCACTGCTCCTGAAAAAAACAGCCATTTTTAAAACTTTTTTTTTGCATTGATCCATGTCCCCTGGGGCAGGACCCAGGTCCCCAAACACTTTTTAAAGGGTGTTCCGCTGTATTCGAATTTGCCGCGAACCCCCCCTAAATTGTTCGCTGTTCGGCAAACTTGCGAACAGCCGATGTTCGAGTCGAACATGAGTTCGATTCAAACTCGTAGCTCATTCTTACTCAGTATGTGGCCGTTGGGCACGCTTGTCCCTTTTTTCAACAGCTGGCCGTGTTGAGCCACAACATGCAGAAGAGTTGGTAGAGTCGATCACAAAGCCACCCTCATCCTCTGTCACCCAGGCTCAGAGAAGTTTGGCTGCCAATGCAGCTGCCAAAGTGGCCTATTCCATCGGCTCAATGGCATCAGTCACTCCTTCCCTAGCCCCACCATCATGTCCTGAGGAGTCCTCTGAAATGTTCGACCACAGTGTCGGGTACATGCTGCAGGAGGATGCGCAGCGTTTTGAAGTCTCCGATGATGGTACCCAGGTTGAGGATGAAGGCAGTAATGTGAGCCTAGAGAGAGGGGATGCCCAAGAAGGACAAGAAACTAATATAAACACAATAGCTGAAGCTAATTACAATTAACAATACAAACAACAATCTACCCCCTCCTCAGCCCAGACCATTCGTCTCCTAGCCAGTGCTGGTGGCTAATGTGATCAGCTCTCTCAATTAACATAAACACAGGTTGATAACACCAGCATCTCCTCACAGGATGTGTCCCAACAGAATGAATCAGTCTTATCAGCAGGGGGCTGCTGGAGGAACCCCCCCCTCCCTCTTCAGGGACACAGATCCACAGCAAGGAGTCCCCAACAGAATCAAACAACAAATAATATATACATATATACAGAGTCCGATTAGTACAGTTCAGACCGGACCTCCAATTCACCCCACAAAGAGCACCGTTCCATTGAAAATCCAGGGCCCATAATCTGTTGGCAAGAGGCTAGCGTTCAGTCCCCTCCAATAGCTTCTGTCTCGGGTGAGTCTGTCACATTTCTCCCCCATCAAAGGTTGACTAACAAGGTCCCAGACCTCCACCTGGTCTGGACATACGTTAGTCAGGCAGAGTGAACTCACATAGTCTTCCCGCATGATCTCTTTTCTTGGCTGCAAGGAATAGTTGACCTCAGTAGGTGTGGGGCAGAGGTCATTTACTCTCTGTCTGGCTGCCAGGGCTTCAGCTGGATTGTTTTTAACATTCCTGGGCTCGGTCTGCTGCTGGGCAGAGGGGCCAATCACCCCTGCTTCTTGAAGCTGTAGAGGGACACTAGGTGCTATGCAGAGGCCAGCGGTGCTCTGCCCTGTTGCCAGCGATTCAGCTGGGAGTAGCAGCTCCATTACATCAGCTTGTCGTCGGAGAGAGGGGCCAACTGCCCCGGCTCCCTGGAACTCCACAGTTGTTGCCGGTGCTGGGAAGAGGTTGGTAGCACTCTGCTCTGTTGCCAGCACTTCTGCTGGGGACTCTGCATCCTCCGCTCCAGCTAACCGTTGGGGCAGGAGGCTGGCTTCCTCCACTCCCAAACTGTGTAGTTGCCATTGGAAAAGGTAGCCAGCTGCTTCCTTTTCTATTCCCTCATCTGGCTGCTGGGACGACATGTCGATGGTACTGTCTCCCAGGTGCATGGATCTTTGCTGGGGAGGAAAGTCCGCTTCCTCCACCCTGGCCAACTGTTGGGGAGGGACAACACACACCTCCTCTCCCTTCTCCCCCTGTATCTGCTGCTGGGAAGTGATTGCCACCTTCTCACCCTGAGCCTCCGAAACTGCCACAGGTGTGGGGCAGAGGTCTTGGACCCTCTGTTCAGTTACCAGATCTTCAGCTGGAGAAGTTTGTTTTAACTCCATAGATGCTGCTGTCAGAAAATCACATGTCCCTGTCAGTGTTGTGGGAGAAAGGCTGACTACCTCTTCTCTCAAGAAGGCTGAAGCCACTGTTGGTGCTGGGCAGAACACAGTGAACTTTGGCCCTGATAGCAGCTCTTCTGCTGGAGGCTCATCAGGTTGTTTTTCCTCAGCAGAAAAGTCTATCAAATCCCATGTCTCTGCAACTGATGTCTGGGGATAGAGGTTCACCATCTCCTGTCCATGGAACCCAGAAGATGCTATCATTTCTGGGAAGAGGTTAGCAGAGCTCTGCCCTATTGTCAGCACTTCAGGTTTGGGGACGGCAATCTCCGGATTTTCCACTGCCGATTCTCTGGCATGCTGCTGAACTTGTTCTAGCAGTTTCCTGTATGCCCTTTCCAGATGCTGTTCCTTCCTTAGCAAATGGTCCAGATCAGGTTTGAGCTCTGAGACCCCTGCAAGACCGAGCATAGACTCTCTATAGTCTCTCAGGTCCTCAAGGTCAGGTTCCCCTTCATCGCCAAACATAAAAAGATCTGTAAGGTTCTCCCACAGCAATCCAGGGCCGCCAAAGTCATATCCCTCCGGAGAGCATTCTGTTGTCTCCCCTAAATATCCCTCCTCTGCGTGCCATTGCAGAGCCCGATAATGATTGTCCAGCTCTATCTCCTGCTGGACCAACCTGTCCAACTCAGTCACCCATTGCTCCTGGGGCTGCTCTCCCAGGAATGCCATCCGCAATGCCCGTTGGTCACTGGCCCGTTGCTCTTGGGTTGGAAAGCACTTGCCCTGTTTTATACCAGCGAGACGGAGGGCTGCAATCCAGAGCTCCACCCGAATCAGCTGCCTGAGCTCCAGGTATTCATCCTCAGACACAGTCCTGGTGTACGTTGAAAGGATGATCCGCAGCAGCCCCGGGAATTCTGATGCCAGGTCCATATCTCCGCTGGGGTGACTGAAATCTGCTATGCTGATCTTGGATCCAGTTGGAGGTTTGGATGTCCCAGACTCAGGAAGCTTTCCCGCTGCTTGCCACCAATGTCACGGAACGTCCCACACTCCGCTTGAGTGCTTCCGTCATATACCGCTTCCTAAGTTCTGGAACACGAGTCCAATGGATCTGGCTATAGGAACCCCAAGAACTAGACAACACCAGTCTTGAAGTACATCAGAACCAACTTTTATTTTGAGATCTCACACCCATTTATACAGCAGGGATGACTCAAAGCTAACCTAATTAACATGAGCTAATTTACTACAAAATGTACCCAGACCAGATGACAGACTTGTGGGCACCGAGCTCCACACATTAATATAAACACAATAGCTGGAGCTAATTACAATTAACAATACAAACAACAATCTATATATACATATATACAGAGTCCGATTAGTACAGTTCAGACCGGACCTCCAATTCACCCCACAAAGAGCACCGTTCCATTGAAAATCCAGGGCCCATAATCTGTTGGCAAGAGGCTAGCGTTCAGTCCCCTCCAATAGCCTCTGTCTCTGGTGAGTCTGTCACATGGGCCTTTTTTGAGATGTGTGCAGCAGATTGCACCGTTGCTGTTTACAACATATGTCTGAAGCGTATCAAGCATGGCCAAAACAGCAGCCACTTGGGCACCATATGCTTGACTAGACATATGTCAAGCTCCCATGCAGTCCGTTGGCAACAGTACTTAAAAGACTCACACCAAAGAACAAGACGGACCTCACCTTGCTCCTCATCAGCTGGGATATCCAACCCCACTATACCTTCAGTCCTCTCAGAGACCTGGACTGAGAGGAATGAAGGTGTAGTATTAGGTGTCCCAAGCACTTGCAGGCAATCTGCTAGCGGTACACCTAAATCCGATTGTAGCAGGCAAACTTCCCTACCCCAGTTGCTAAACCGTCAAAAGAAATTTGGTCCCAGCCATCCACATGCTCAGCGGCTGAATGCTAGTTTGGCTAAATTGCTAGCACTCCAACTGCTGCCTTTTCAGCTGGTAGACTCTGCCCCCTTTCGAGAATTTGTGGAATGTGCGGTACCTCAGTGGCAGGTTCCCAAATGCCATTTTTTTCTCGGAAGGCCATTCCGGCTCTCTACCAGCATGTCTTGGCCTCGCTGGACAGGGCGGTCAGCAGTAAGGTGCATTTTACCGCTGACTCATGGTCCAGCAGGCATGGACAGGGACGTTACCTTTCTTTCACGGCGCACTGGGTAACCCTGCTGGCAGCTAGGAAGGATGCAGGACAGGGTGCAGTAATGTTGGAGCTTGTTCCGCCACCCGACTCCAAAATGCTGGCAGTTGTGATTCTGCCACACCTCTCTCCTCCACCCCCTCCTCTTCTTCTTCCTCTATGGCCTCTTCATGTGCGGATTTGTCCTTGGAACCAGCGGTGCTCCGTAGGCGTTCTAGGGGCTGCGCAAGCACTCAGGCAAAAAGATGCCATGCGGTGCTTGAGTTGGTCTGCTTAAGGGACAGGAGCCACACTGAGACAGAGATTCTGGCAGCTCTGCAGGGCAAGGTTCAGAGATGGTTGACACCAGTTTCAGCCAGGAATGGTGGTTTGCAACAATAGCACCAACTTCCTCTCCGCCCTCTGACAGGGGCACTTGACCCATGTTCCCTGTTTTGCTCACATCCTTAATTTGGTGGTGCAGCGGTTCTTGTGCAGGTACCCGGGCTTACAGCATCTCCTGAGGCAGGCCAGGAAAGTCTGTGGGCATTTCCGCCGGTCATATAATGCCAGTGCTCGGCTGGCTGACCTTCAAAAGGAATGCAACCTGCCCAAGAACCGCCTCATCTGTGACATGCCCAACAGGTGGAACTCAACGGTGGCAATGCTGCAGTGGCTGCTCATGCAGCAGAAGGCCATCAATGAGAACCTGTGCGAGTATGGCACCAGTACAGGGTCAGGGGAGCTTGGCTTTTTTTCGTCATGCCAGTGGCTAATGATCAAGGATGCATGCACTGTCCTGTCACCATTTGAGGAGGCCACGAGGATGGTGAGCAGTGACAGTGCATGCATCAGTGACACTGTCCCTCTTGTCTTCCTGTTGGAGCACACACTGCGTGGAATAATGGACAGGGCACTTGAGGCAGAACAGAGGGAGGAACTTCCTTACTTCTCAAGGCCCCCTTTATCCAGACAGTATTCCTACAGGCCCACCTATCCTACAGGAAGAGGAGGAGGATTGTGTCAGCATGAAGGTGGAGCCTGGCACTCAGCATGAGCAGCAGTCTTCAAGGGATCGTTTTCAGTCCCCAGAAACCCATGGACTTGTACGTGGCTGGGAGGAGGTGGCTGCGGATCATGTTGTCCTTAGTGACCCAGAGGACTCCAGACCGATACCTCAGCAAACCTACGCTGCATGGCCTCCCTGATCATGCAAAGCCTGCGAAAGAACCCTCGGATTCATGGTATCAAGGAGTGGGATCAGTATTGGCTGGCAACCCTTCTTGATCCACGTTACAAGGGTAAGTTTGCGGAACTTATCCAGCCTTCACAGAGGGAGCAGAGGATGAAACATCTTCGGGAGGCCTTGCAGAAAGGTTTGTGCAATGCGTTTCCAGAGCCTGGGAGGTTGCAATTTCCTAGTCTCCTGGACAATGTGTTGCTGAGGCTTCAGTCAGTCACAGAAGGAGTGGTGGAGAAGGTGGCCGTCTGACCGATTTGTTCAGACATTTTTTTAGTCCGCGGCCCCAAGGTCTGATCGGTTCCAGCAACCATCCTCAGTGTCTGATTTACATGGTGCAGGAATACCTTGGGGCAAGATCAGACTTGGAGACCTTTCCAACGAAAATCCACTGGGTTACTGAGTCTTGAGGATGGATCACTGGCCAGAGCTTGCACAGTATGCAATTGAGCTACTGTCCTGTCCTGCATCCAGCGTTCTATCTGAATGCACATTCGGTGCTGCTGGAGGCTTTTTAAGCGATCACAGAGTATGCCTGTCCACAGACTCGGTTGATCGGCTCACCTTCATAAAAATGAATCAGCTTTGGATCACCAGCTACCAAGCACCTGATGCTGATGTAATCGATTAATTTTTTTATGAATGTGAGATCCCTTGAAGACTGCCTATGCTGAGTGACTATCCTGTTATGCTGAGTGACTCTCCTATTCCTCCTCAATGTTCATGTTGATAGCTTCTAAGAACATTTTTGGTTCTGGGCACCAGCACCAGTGCCTAAAGCCCAGTTTTTCTGCCCGTTTAACAGGGGTGTGTAATTACAATTTTTGCTGTAATATTTTGCAGCAGGGCTCATTCCTGCACTCAACTAGAGTATCTGTGAGGGGTTATAGTGTTATGGCACCAGCACCAGTGCCTAAGGCCCAATTTTTCTGCCCGTTTAACAGGAGCGTGTAATTACAATTTTTGCTGTAATATTTTGCAGCAGGGCCCATTCCTGCGCACAACAAGAGTATCTGTGAGGCTTTACAGTGTTGTGTCACCACCACCAACACCACCGCTGTCTAAGGCCCAATTTTTCTGCCCCTGTTTAAAAGGGGGATGTTGTAAGGATATTTTAGCTTGCTGTCCTTTATTTTAGCTATAAGAATATGTATCCATCCTAGAATAATATGTATATGTGACATCTATCAAAAGTTAGTTTCAAATCCTTGTAAATAACATGATTTCCCCGAAATGAAGCATGAAGGTTTTTGCTTGTTTATAGTTTCTGTATGAAGAAATAATGTATTATTTTTAGGTGTTTTTTAATCATCTGATGTATACGAAATGTCTGTATATTAATGAAAGGGTTGAACTTTTTTTGTGATGTCGTTTTGATTATATAAGTGATTGTCTACGGAAGTAAAAAGCAGAACATTCCAGACATTTGACTGTTGTGTCATTATTTTCTCACTGGAATGGTCTCCGGGCCTGATTTGGGTTTGAAAGAACACTCTAGGCAGATATGCTAAAGAAGAGGTTCACTTGCTCCTAGAAGAAGATCGTTAGCCCCCTAACAGAGTTTTGGTGGCAGCGTGTGGGACGATCATTGTTCATGAGATGATCATCATCCAAGATCATCATCCAAGTTTCTAAAGTCCGGTGAGTCTGATTTAATTATTATTATTTCTTTCACCGTGACTTTAGTTTAAAAGACCGTTTTCTTATATGGGGTTAACAGAAGGTGTAGTGTTAAAAACATTTATGTAAATGTATGAATCTCGCAGAAGTCCGTTCGGGGAACGGAAGAAAGGGCTCTGAGTAGTCCAAAGGAACTCTGAGATAGTTCTAAAAAGAAAGGACTCTGAGTTAGTCCAAAGGACTCTGAGTTAGTCCAAGGGGTTCTGAGAAACCCAAAGTAATATAATACAGTACTGTAAGAAGTTTTATAAAGATATCTGATAGAGTGTCCCGGAAAAACCCAAACCTCTTTGCTTACCTTATCTATCGCTAATCGCTTAGATTTTTTATATATATAAAGTAAGATAAGATAATCTGTACGTGTATTGTGTGGATTTTGTCGGACGCTGCGAGGTGAGGTGGCGTTCACCACTGTATTGTTATGGGTCAATCATCAGGGAAGAAGATTCCCCTTCCAGATGTAGGAGAGACATGTAAATGTTATGTAGCCAGAATATGTGGAACTGATTATGTGTATATTAACCCTTGGGTAGATAATCTGGCGGGATGGACTGAAGGCATGAGGAGTAGTGACCCGTTTCCCCGACAGGGTCAGAATGACATTTTTCATATGGACATGGTCAAGGGACTTTGTTTAGGGGATAGGGAAGCTTTCCCATATTATACGGGAGACCCCCAATGGGATAAGGAATATATGAGGAAAGGTGGGGAAAATTGGTTATTGTATGCCCCCTACTGGTATGAGAGAGCGGATAAGAAAATAAGAAAGAGAAGTCCAAATCCAAGGGACAAGGAAGCTCCGGGGTTACATGCTTGTGAGAAGAGACTTAAATTAGGTTTCCCGTCCTTAGTTCCATGTGTATCAGCTCTCCCAGTAGCTCCCTCAGTTGATCCCCCAGTTGTTCCGTCACCTCCGCCTTATATACTGCAGCCAAATAAGGGAGCACCAAAATAGATATACCCCTCGTTCTCAAAAGAGGACATTGAGTTTTTGGCTGCAATTGCAGCAGTTCGTCCATTTGAGAATAGAGTATCACCTGCAGAGGCATCTGTTTCCTCTGTATCCGTTCCACAGCAAGGTGCAGTGGTGGGTCAGGCACTGCCTGTGGTCTTACCAGAGTCACAGGTTGCTGTCCTATCAGATCAGCCACTGCCTGTAGTTTCACAAATGCAACAGCCGATGGGTGCTGCCTCCTCCACAATGGACGAGGAGTTATCTGAAAAGACATCTGCGGGGGAACATAAAATAAAGATGCCCCGTGGACCTTTTAGGGAGGATCCGGCTCAGACCAGGAGTACAACTCAGAAATTAAAACAAGCTGCAGAGGGTGAGATCGCACAACACGCAGTTTCAAAACAAACAGCTGACAGAAAGAAAGAGGAAGTAGCTACGCAGCTAGCAATGCAAAGCTTTCCTTTTCTGACTGTCGGTGAAGTAATGGTGATAAAATGTATCGATATTGAAGATATCAATCGTATTGTCAAACATTGCCCCAAACCTTCCACATCAGCTTTGGGGGCAATAGCTTATTTAAAGAAAGCTTGTAAGGGTAGAAATTATACACAGGAAGATATAAGGATTATTATAGATAGTTTGGTGGGAACTACCTCCCCATGGGATTGGACTAAAGTGCCCACCATAGATGTCCTAGAGGCACCCACTACCAAAGCAGAGGCTTATTCACTAAACACTGTTGAAGGAAGGAACCTTATGTGGGAAGAGCTAGAGAAGGAAATGAAGAGAGTTTTCATAAACAAGTCGTCACTCCCTACTGCAGTAGCTTGCAAACAGAAATCATCAGAGTCAGTTTTGGAATTTTGGAAAAGATTTCAGGAGGTCTGGACTCAAGATGCCGGACTCAATACTCAGGATGGAATGCACAGTCTTTTAATACAGACTTATCTTAGCAACCTGGCCCCTAAATATGCCCTTGTTGTGAGACAGCAGATTTCAGATTGGGCGACAAGCAGTATGACTGACTTTCAAAAAAAATTGACTGAAAAAGACGCAGCGGGGTGTTTTGATATTCCCAAGCAGACACCAGCACCGATACATTACCAGGATAATTTCCCAGGAAATCAAAGGGGAAACTTTTATAAGAAAAGGGGACAGGATAGAGGGGGTTATAGAGGTGGATATAGGGGAAGAGGACAGCCACAAAGAGGGGACTTCCAGCAGAGACAACCTAAACCAGGGTGTTTTAATTGTGGGGACCCCGGACATTGGAAAGCTCAATGCCCCTGGTATGACCGAGAGTGTACAAATTCAGGGCCACCGGCTGCACCTACTCCCCCTCAGGCACCACCCCCAGTACAGCAGCAGCATGGTGTTAAGTACCCCATTTCTTGGAAACAACAGCAGTCACAATGAAGCTGCCCGGAAGGTAGTATCCTGGCATTTCCACTTGTCTCTCATTCTTATCATGAACAGCCTATAATTTCATTGCTTGTAGACGGGCATGAGGTACCATTTGTGCCTGATTCAGGAGCGACATGCAGTACCATTAGCAAGGATTTTTATAGGGGAGAGATTGTGGATGCTGAGCCTTCAATGGGAATAAATGGGATACTCACCAAAACTTTTAAAACACCCCCGCTTTCACTAAGCACCCGTAGTGGTGCTGATTGTAATCTGCAACATTGTTTTAGAATTATTCCTGGTTGTCCCGTGAGTCTCTTAGGTAGGGACTTGCTGGGAAAATTGGGCATTACAATGAAAATTACTGCAAAAGGAGGATTATATGTAAAATCTGACAGGGTTCACCTTTTTACATCGCTCTCACACCCAGAAGAGGAAGATGTCAAATTGAGTGAGGAGGGAGTATGGGCAGTGAATCCTCTTGATGTAGGGTTCATTTCCTGTACGCCCTATAAAGCCACTTTGAAACCAGGAGCTTTACCTGTGTATCATAAACAGTACCCCATATCCAGAGAAAAAGAAGAGGGTATAGAGCCCATTGTGGAAGATTTCTTGAAGAAAGGTATTTTGAGAGAAATCATTTCTCCTTATAACACTCCTATCAATCCTGTTAAAAAGCCGGATGGCAGTTACAGGTTTGTACAGGACCTTAGAGCCATAAACAACTTAGTGGTACCAATTGCCCCAATAGTGCCTGATGTGCCATCATTGCTCACCTCCATACCATCCGATGCTGAGTATTTTTCTGTAATTGACCTCTCAAATGTGTTTTTTTCAATTCCTGTGGACAAGGAAACACAGCCACTCTTTGCCTTCCGATTTAAAAATCGGACGCTGACCTGGTGCAGATTGCCCCAGGGCTATATAGACTCACCTGTTGTCTATTCTATTGTCCTCCAAACCACTCTTAGAGCTTGGACACCTGAACATGGTTCAGTCTTGCTGCAGTATGCGGATGATCTGCTACTCTGCAGCTTGACAATGGAGGCTGCCCTGGAGGATGGGAGAAATCTTTTGAAATGTCTTTTTGAAAGTGGTCATAAAGTGTCAAAGAAAAAGTTGCAATGGTGTCAGAAAACAGTTGAATATCTAGGGTTTATTCTCACAAAAGGAGAAAGAAGAGTCAGTCATAAAAGAGTTACGGCTCTGATGGGTCTGCCCCGCCCACTCAACAGGAAGGACATGCTCACCTTCCTAGGTATGATTGGTTACTGCCGCCAATGGATACCTGACTGCTCTTACTATGACAATCTCCTGAGACAGTCCACAGGTTCAGATATGCCAGACTGTGTTAAATGGACAGATGAAATGTGTAATGCTTTTGTGTATTTGAAAAATGCTATGGTAACAGCTCCAGGACTCGGCCTTCCTAAATATAATGTGATGTTTTATTTGTATGCCAGGGAAAATTGTACAACGATGGCAGGTGTCCTCGCTCAGGAGCATGGAAGCAAGCTTCGCCCTGTTGCTTTTTTTTCAAAGGTGGTACCAGTACCAGTTCAGGGCATGCCCGTATGTTTCAGAGCTTTAGCGTCTTGTGCTATGTTGGTTGACATGGCTGCAACTTTCACTTTGGGCCATGATACTACTTTGTATACTACTCATAATGTGTCCACATTACTGAGAAATATACATACGCAACATATGTCCGCCCAAAGGTTGAGCGGCTATGAGGTGATACTGTTGTCAAATCCAAAACTGCATATCAAATATGCTTCCCCTAATGCAGGCCCAGCTCCAATTTTAAATGCACTGCTAGGATTAAAAGGAGAGCAGGATGAAGTGGTGCCACAACATGACTGCACCAACCTCATCCACCAAGACACATCTCCTAGACCTGACTTGTCCCCTACTGCTTTGCCGAATGTGCAAAATGTGTATGTGGATGGATCTTGTTCTAGGCCAAATGATTACACATATCATGCAGGATATGCGGTTGTGCAACTTCCAGATGTTATACTTGAGGCCAAACCTATCCCATATCAATCAGCCCAAGCTGCGGAATTGATTGCTCTCACCAGGGCATGCCAAATGTTTGAGGGTCAAGATGTGAACATTTACACTGACTCCAAATATGGGTATGGCGTGGTATATGATTTCGGCGTCATATGGAGTAGGCGTGGCTTTATTGCAGCTGATGGAAAAAGCATCTCTCATTCCTCTCTGGTAGAGTCATTGTTAAAAGCTATTCAGTTGCCCAGAACTCTTGCCATAATACATTGCAGAGCACATACAGGCCAACAAACAGAAGTAGCTCGAGGAAATGCTCTAGCTGATTCAGCAGCCAGAAAAGCAGCTATCTCTCAACCAGCTCAAATCCAAATGCCAATGTTACAGCCTGAACTATCTTGTTTTGACCATGTACTGTCTGACCTACAAGATTATGCCTCAGAGGCCGACATGAGAGATTGGGAAAAAGTAGGTGCACAAATAGATCCAAAAACAGGACTTTTGTGCAAAGAGGGGAAGGTATGTATTCCAATGGCAAGTGCGTCACTTTTTATTGCCCAGTATCATGGAATAGGTCACAGAGGCTGGAAGGCAACTTGTGAGTTACTAGGCAAGGATTTTTACATTTCAGATCTCCCTTTGTTGACAAGGGATTACGTGTCCAGGTGCATTACTTGCATTAGGAACAACCCAAATAACCCAAACAAAGTGAAACACGAACATTTGATATATCCCAGTACACCTTTCACCCACCTACAAGTTGATTTCACACACATGCCCAAGTTAGGGAAAAGACAGGAATATTTTTTGGTGGTCTTGGACATGTTTTCGAGATGGGTTGAAATTTTTGTAACTACAAAGGAAGACGCACAAACAGTAGTGAAAATTCTCACACAGGAAATTATTCCTCGATGGGGATGTCCACTTCAGATAAACTCAGACAGAGGTCCTGCATTCACCTCAAAAGTATGTCAGGACTTGGTACATGCACTCCAAATAGAATGGAAGTTTCACATTCCATATCATCCCCAAAGTTCAGGGATAGTGGAAAGGGTAAATAGGACCGTGAAAGATAAAATAAGGAAGGCCACAGGAGGAACCTTTG
Organism: Aquarana catesbeiana; assembly: GCF_042186555.1. Classification (NCBI taxonomy): domain Eukaryota; kingdom Metazoa; phylum Chordata; class Amphibia; order Anura; family Ranidae; genus Aquarana; species Aquarana catesbeiana. The sequence goes on along the minus strand of NC_133325.1, from coordinate 542,307,244 downwards.
TCCATTGGAAGAGGGTTCTCCCAGCGGTTTTAGGCAGAGATAAGAAGTACTCCCTCCAAAACTACAGGCTACTCTCCTTTTGAAGTGTTGATGGGCCGTCCCTTTCCTACTCCCTGGACCAGAGCACCTCTTATGATAGAGCAGGGGGATTTGGATCTAGTACAGTCAGAGTATGTGAGGAAACTAATTCAAACTTTGGATACAGTTGAGAGAAATGTTGCTCGCACCTCTCCTTTTTCTTCACAGGAACCTACCCACACTTTTAAAGTAGGAGACACGGTGGTGGTCCAACAGTTGAATAGAAGCAAGAAACAGGAATATCCTTTTGGACCTCCTACTACGGTGATTGCAGTGACCAGAACGGCTATCCTGGTGGAGAATTGCCAATCCTGGATCCATGCCAGCCGAGTGAAAAAGGTTGTCCAAAGCCCCAAGAGCAGGAAGGAGATTTTAAATACAGGAGGCCCTCAAGCAGAAGTCCAAGCAGATGAAGGAGAAGTTCCTGGAAAAGCAGGTCCGGCCAGAGAAGATGACCTCGCTTATTCCACCACAGACTTCTGGCAAGGCATTCTGCCTCCTGTTCCCGATCACCCTGATGGTGTTCCCGCCCATTTGGGTCATCACTAACTGTATCTACCACCCTGAAGATTTGGGTGCGATTAAAAATATTTGTGGTAACACATATACACAGAAGAACATTACAGTGATACAAGTTAGAAATAAGAGAGACATTGAAGATAATTTTGCTGATAAAATGCTTTTGTTAAAATTTAAATATGCTTATGCTCGGAAATCAGGATTTCAAAAATGTTGGATCTGTAGTAAACTGCACCCTAGCACTGTTAGGATACCCCTAATGGCTATACCTTTAAATATTACTCCCCTGTTGAGAGAAGAGATTCTCCTTGACCTTCTGAATGTCAGCAGAATAACTAATGACACCATTTCCTTTCATATCATCAATAGAAGTCATAATCCTACCTGGTGTTTTAATTTAGGGAATTCTACTAGAAATGCTCATATCTGTAGTCAATCGGTTTTGAACATTTCTAATTGCTATGCCCCTAGTGGGAAGTTTTGTTCTTTATATCAAACACACCACGATGAGGTCAGAGTACGGGCTGATTTTGAAAAGATTCTTGCCTCTGAAGATGAAAGTAGTAAATCTGTACAGTATTTGTTTCAGGTTTTAGCAGCAGTTACAGCAGTAGATCAAGAGACTGCTGTGAATACGCCCTTCTCGTTTGGTAACCACACTTATGTTTGTTGTGGAAAGACTTGTTATCCCTGGATTCCACAAGAGGTCCAAGGCTGGTGTTATCTGGCCTCACTGGTGCCCATAATGGGGGTGATAGGTTATAGTGATGGGAGTCATTTACTTGAAGCTAGTATACACCCAAGGTATCCATTGAAACATCGTAACAAGAGAGAGTTATTCCTTGAGAAGGATATGGCCTGGGCATGGTTCCCTTCCTGGACAGGATGGGGAATAGATTTGATGAAAAGGTTAAATAATTATTCGGGAATTATTGATGAGATGATGGAAAAGAATTCTGATGACATTTCTAAACTTAATGTTGAAACTAGGGCTATTAGAAAACAACTAGAATTGCATGATTTAGCCATTGAGAGCATGAGTTCAGCCCTTACAGGATTATGTGAAATGACTGAGGATTATGAATGTTGTACTTGGGTACACAATACCAGTATAGAGGTACCAGATTATTATGATGTGATAGCTCAGCATAGAAAAGAGGTGGCCAAGCTGCAACAAGAGGCTTGCAACATAGCCCAGACCTGGAGTCCTTTTGGAAATGTTGATTTTGGATTTGGAGGGATATTCTCTTGGATAAGGGATATTGCCATAATTTTAATTATTGTCGTGTTCTTTTTCCTTTTCCTTTATCTTGTGTACAAGCTTATTATGTGCCTTATTAATAGAGCCACTCGCATTTCAGATCCCTCATCTCCCAATAAAACTTATCTCAGTATGTATCATCAGAAGCAAGCTGAGAATATCGCCATGATAAGGAAGTGAGATCATACATATATATATATATATATATACATGTGTGATCAAAGAGGGGATTGTAAGGATATTTTAGCTTGCTGTCCTTTATTTTAGCTATAAGAATATGTATCCATCCTAGAATAATATGTATATGTGACATCTATCAAAAGTTAGTTTCAAATCCTTGTAAATAACATGATTTCCCCGAAATGACGCATGAAGGTTTTTGCTTGTTTATAGTTTCTGTATGAAGAAATAATGTATTATTTTTAGGTGTTTTTTAATCATCTGATGTATACGTAATGTCTGTATATTAATGAAAGGGTTGAACTTTTTTTGTGATGTCGTTTTGATTATATAAGTGATTGTCTACGGAAGTAAAAAGCAGAACATTCCAGACATTTGACTGTTGTGTCATTATTTTCTCACTGGAATGGTCTCCGGGCCTGATTTGGGTTTGAAAGAACACTCTAGGCAGATATGCTAAAGAAGAGGTTCACTTGCTCCTAGAAGAAGATCGTTAGCCCCCTAACAGATGTGATTACAATTTTTGATCTAATATTTCACAGCAGGGCCCATTCCAGCGCCCACCAAGAGTAACTGTGAGGGCTTACAGTGTTGTGGCACCATCACCAACGGCCCAATTTTTCTGCCCCTATTCAACAGGGGCATGTAATTACAATTCTTGATATAATATTTCACAGCAGGGCCCGTTCCAGTGGCCACCAAGAGTAACTGTGAGGGCTTACAGTGTTCTCGTACTACCAACACCTAAGGCCCAAATTTCTGCACATTATAAAGGGCAGGCCGTATAGCAGACCCGGACTGGCCATGGGGCAGACCGGGCATATGCCCGGTGGGCCGCCGGGCCGCATGTCTAGGACATGCAAAGTTGGCCACGGGTTCTGACATGCAGGACCGGTGTTCTAACACCGGCCGCTGATGTTCCGCCAGTGGTGTACTAAGTGGGGGGCGGGCCGCCAGTGACAGCCGCTTTGTGAACTGTTGTTGTGCTGTGTAGTGGGGGATGGGTGCGTGCGAGCGAGCCTCGGAGCCGCACTTGAGTCACGTGACATGCACCCGTCGGCACATCAGGGGGCCGGGACCCGAAACGATCTCCTTCTCTCTGGTCTGGTGGTCGTGGCTCTGATCAGTCTTGGCTCGGCTGTCTCACACAGCCGAGCAGAGTGAAGCCGCCTCCCCCTCCTCCTTTATGTCTACACAGGGGGAGCGGACCCGACATGCTGTCCCGCGCTGATCTGAGGTACATTGTGGGTCTGAAGGGGGGTTCTGTATTGTAGGGGGGTTCTGTATTGTAGGGGGGTTCTGTATTGTGGGGGGGTTCTGTATTGTAGGGGCCGGGTTCTGTATTGTATAGAGGGGGTCTGCACTGTAGGGAGGGGGTCTGCACTGTAGGGAGGGGGTCTGTACTGTAGGGAGGGGGTCTGTACTGTATGGAGGGGGTCTGCACTGTAGGGAGGGGGTCTGCACTGTAGGGAGGGGGTCTGTATTGTAGGGAGGGGGTCTGCACTGTAGGGAGGGGGTCTGAATTGTAGGGGGGTTCTGTATTGTAGGGGGGTCTGTATTGTTGGGGGGTTCTGTATTGTAGGGGCCGGGGGTCTGTATTGTAGGGGCTGGGGGTCTGTGTTGTACGGAGGGGGTCTGCACTGTAGGGAGGGGGTCTGCATTGTAGGGAGGGGGTCTGTACTGTAGGGAGGGGGTCTGCACTGTAGGGAGGTGGTCTGCACTGTAGGGAGGGGGTCTGTATTGTTAGGAGGGGGTCTGTACTGTAGGGAGGGGGTCTGCACTGTAGGGAGGGGGTCTGCACTGTAGGGAGGGGGTCTGTACTGTAGTGAGGGGGTCTGGACTGTAGGGAGGGGGTCTGTATTGTAGTGAGGGGGTCTGCACTGTAGGGAGGGGGTCTGTACTGTAGGGAGGGGGTCTGCACTGTAGGAGGTCTGTGTAACATGCAGCGGGTCCAGAACTGTTAGGGGGGTGTCTGTGTAACAAACAGGGGTCCAGAGCTGTGGGGTGCTGTGTAATGTAAAGGGGTCCAGAGGTACAACGTGCTGTGTAATGTAAAGGGGTCCAGAGGTACAAGGTGCTGTGTAATGTAAAAGGGTCCAGAGGTGCAGGGTGCTGTGTGATGTAAAGGGGTCCAGAGGTACAAGGTGCTGGAACCTCACATCCCATCATCAACCGCTGTCGCGAAGCACCACTGCAGCGCCCCCCCCCCCCTTTTCCCGGCTGCTCAGTCTAAAATGCCCGGGCCTATTTTTTGTCCCAGTCCAGGCCTGCCGTATAGTATATAACAGCAGTCCCCTGCTTTCAAATATGCAACTTACAAATGACTCCTACTTACAAACGGAGGGAGACAACAGGAAGTGAAAGGAAATCTACCCCTAGGAAGGGAAATTCTCTCCTGTAAGAGTTAATATGGGAAAAATATGTCTCCACTGATGCTTTATCACCAATCCTTGTTTTCCTAAAAACCTAAAATTTTCAAAATCCAATTGTCATTGGGACAGAAAGTGAGGTGAAATCTTCTGAACAGGGGCACAGACAGCAAAACAAATGTTACAGGGGTGATGATAACCCTTCCCTATGTTATCCAAAAAGCTTAAAAATAGAATAAAAATAGATTTTTTTGCTGGAGCTACACTTAAAATATTTACCTGTTCCAGATTACAAACAGATTCAACTTAAGAACAAACCTACAGTCCCTGTCTTGTTTGGACCGCCTGTATACTGCTGTTCAGGGTATATAGGGCCTGGGGGCCCCACGCCTTTTCTTTTTTTAATTTGGGTGCGGGGTTCCCCTTAATATCCATACAAGACCCAAAGGGCCTGGTAATGGGCTGGGGGGTTATCCACGCCTTTTTCACCCATATTACCTGGACGCGACATTACGTTACAGCCGAAAGCAGTTTTAAGTGACTTTTATTCCTTTAGAAGTGTCATTTTGTGCAGGGACTGTTCTAAACACGGGAAACATGCGCCACTTTACAGGCATACTATAGACACCCCCAGGTACGATATTTAATGGAATATTTCACTTTTATTTTTTCACTTTAAGCATTATTAAAATCACTGCTCCCGAAAAAACGTTTTTAAGACTTTCTTTTGCATTGATACATGTCCCCTGGGGCAGGACCCGGGCCCCTAAACCCTTTTTAGCACAATAATTTGCATATTAGCATTTAAAATTTACACTTTAGATTTCTCACGTTCGAGTCCCATAGACTTTAACGGTGTTGGAATGTTCGCGCAAACTTTCAGTCCGTTCGCATGTTCTGGATGCGAACCGAACCGGGGGGTGTTCGGCTCATCCCTAATGGCTGCTTGTGGGAAGTGGTCAGCCCAGAGAAGAGGGCACCGTATCCAGCATCCTGCAAGGGGTGTGACAGTGTGTGTGGGTCTGCTGTTAACCCTGGCAACGGGAAACCTGTTTGGCCTGCAGGGGATGTCGGAAAATCCAAGAAGGATGCAATGTTGCCCCGTGTCCATGTTAGGGCATTGTAAAATAGAAAGTGCAGCGCTGGACATATAACGTGAATTTATGTAAATGATGATAAATGAAATGACATACAACAGTGAATAGTTTCCAATCATGAATAACAGATCAACAAATATATACCAATTAAGTGCTCAAAATATTTGCAAGAAAAATTAAATATTAATTAATTATTTGATCAATATCAAATATTTTTCATATATTTAGTATTCGATGCAAGACCCAGGGTCAATATTCCACCGCTAGGGCTGCCCGCCACCTGGTGAAGAAGTAATGGAGGCTTACCAGAAAGCCTGCAACCGCCCTTATTCAGGGGGGTCAAAACAGGCTTAGTAGAAAGATGTCGATCACAGAGGGTGTGCTCCGGGAGACACTGCTGAGGTAAACACCCACCTCCTTCATGGACAACTGGTCAGCAGTAACTTGAAACACTTCACAAGGTGTAATCCCAAGATCACATGATTCTTCCTAAATAGACATTCCAAGGTATTTAGGAAGAATCATGCGATCCTGGGATTACACCTTGTGAAGTGTTTCAAGTTACTGCTGACCAGTTGTCCATGAAGGAGGTGGGTGTTTACCCCAGCAGTGTCTCCCGGAGCACACCCTCTGTGATCTACATCTTTCTACTAAGCCTGTTTTGACCTACCTGAATAAGGGCGGTTGCAGGCTTTCTGGTAAGCCTCCATTACTTCTTCACCAGGTGGCGGGCAGCACTAGCGGTGGAATATTGACCCTTGGTCTTGCATCGAATACCAAATATATCAAAAACTGTTTTTGGGGGCGTGGCTTGGCAAGCGACCAAGATGGACGCATTCTAGAGGAGCTCCGGGAACGACACAGCCTGTAGCCGGACAGCCCGCGAGCACAGACCGGGAGATGGGTAAACTGACCCTTCAGACTCCCCACGCCAGATCCCGCCATAACTCCGCAGCCTCCTCCGCCGCCAGAAGCATCACAGAACTTCTCAAAGCACAGCCGGTTCCACGAGGCAGTGGGACAGGCCCCAAGATGGCACGGGCCCCGCAGGATGAGGAGGATTTCAGCGAGGACTCACAATCAGCAGCTGAGGATACAGGTAGGGGATGCAATTGCTCAAACAAACCCCTCACATATGCGGACATGTCCGGATTCCCTGCTGATAAAACGTCAACATTTTCAGCCACCATCACAGACTTGAAATCAAACCTCCTATCACTGACTGATAAGATGGCGACAGTAGAAGACGCAGGCAGGCACAGGGACAGAGCCCTGAACAGATTGGAGAGGGTCACTGACTCACATGCTTCACAGTTCATAGAAATGAACAGGCACTTAGAGGACTTAGATAACCGAGGGAGGAGGAACAATATCAGGGTGAGGGGGATACCTGAGATGGTGGACTCAGATCAGATCATTCCTGCACTACAGCGAGTCTTCAACTCCCTACTGGAAAGACAGGAGGATACAGATATAGAGTTTGTGAGAGCCCACAGAGCCCGGGTGAGGGGCCCGAACACGTCTCCCCCTAGGGATATTATCTGCTGCCTTCAAAGTTACCCACTCAAAGAAGACATCATGAGAAAGGCACGCAGAAATGACCATATTGTCTTTAATGGTGAACATATTATGCTCTTCCAGGACCTCTCCCAAATTACTCTGAAAAACCACAGAGCATTGCGCCCCCTCTTGGACAAACTCAGGGAGCACGACATACGCTACACGTGGCACTTCCCTTTTGCTTTGGTGGTAACGCTGGCTGGGAAACAACATATATTACGCTCGCCATCTGACTTACCAGATTTCTGCAAAGGCCTAGGAGTGGGCAGAGTAGAATTACCTGAATGGTACCAAGAATTCGCTCTGCCACCACTTACCAGAAGCCCCCACACCTAGCCATCCTCCACGCCAGAGAAACAGCTCCCCAAACGGATGAAACATGGCCACGGCGGCGGACAAAATTCAGGAACCCCAAATAGGAGACAAACCCCTCACGGGTCCCAAACAGCGGAGTAACATATTACGCCTACAACCCTGAGGTCTGTTGCATCGGCTCCCAGCAGCATATACATTTGGACATGGAACTTGCTATCCGCAACTTATTCCCTCCTAGATGCTATACTGATATCCTAACATCATCAGAGGACTTACACTTGACCACTACGAGCAGGAGTAATCCAGACTGAGCAAAAATCTCACCCCGGCACCATTGACATTGAATGCCATGAAAGTAGACGGCTACCTACCTGTGCCGCAAGCAACTTATTTGATGACACCGCTCCTAGGTACTGTATCTGGTCAAAATGTATGATTGTACCCTGGTACTCTCTGAGCTAAACACCGGGAATTTGGAAACTTTTGTGAAGAAGCATTACAGGTGGCAGCACCCAACGGGAACAAGATACGTCTCACACAGACTTCAGGGATCATTATCATAGTCACCCTGAGACACTTTTTTTTCTTTTCTCTTACTCCCTCCACAGGGTTGATCCTCAATGACCTTAGTTTATATTTGGCCTAGATTTTCAGGCTGTGTCGTTCTTTTTTCCTTTTTGTCTGGTTTACACCTCCTACTTCACATTTTTTGGTGTTTTTCTTTGTTTTTTATAATAGCATCGTGGTCAAGTCCTGTTCTTCACCACGAAACCATTAGATGTGACGGCTTTACCTCGGTGGTAACCTACCCACGTACCCACAAAGTGCATTTGGGCCGGAGGTTTCACGACCCAGGTGCACTAACTATACGCTTTAGAGAAAGTTAATTATTATCTAAAGTTTGTCTTCTTGCATAGCTACTCCGGTAATATAGGATTCGCTCTCTACTTCTGAATCCTATTCTTCTTGTTCTTATTTCTTTCTCTCCCCTTATCTTTTACCTGTACCTTTCCTGAGATCTCTCTCCTTGGTCTGCTGAAAAATATCTTAAACATTGAGTAACTTTGGTTTGTTTTCGCAGAGCTAGATTGAAATCCCCCCCCATCACCGAATTCCAGAGATGGCGTTTGCGTCACTTGGGAGGACGCCTATGGTGATTTCTCACAATATCAGGGGATTGAACATCCCTGAGAAATGTGTCTCACTTCTCAGGGAGCTGAAGAAAGGTAGGCCTCAATTTGTTTTTTTACAGGAAACACACTTCAGAACCAACCAAATTCCTAATCTCACTAATGCGTTCTTTACTGCAGCCTACCATGTAACTAATGATTTTGCAAAAACTAAAGGGGTGACAATACTAGTTAGTGAAGATAACCCCTTTACCCTTACTGACAGGTTGGCAGACCCAGAAGGTTGCTACATCTTCATTAAGGGAACCTACAGAAACAGGACAATGACACTGGCAAATGTGTACTTTCCCAATTCGTCTCAGGTCACCTTTTGCCAGAAGGTCATCCAGGAGCTCAAGGGCTTTACATCAGGGCTCTTGATCATGGGAGGAGACTTTAATGTCCCACTAAACCCCATAGCAGACTCCTCCACTGGGAAGTCATGCATCACGTACAGAGCACTTAAAAAAATCAAACAAATTTTAAAATCACTACAGTTGGTAGATACATGGAGATTTCTCCTTCCAGACACGCGAGATTTCACATACCACGCCATTCAACATGATCGATACTCACGCATCGACCATATATACATTTCTCAAAGAGACTTGCAGACGGTGACAGAGGCCCACATAGGCATTCAGTCGATTTCAGATCATGCGCCTATTTCTTTGGGGGTGGATGTATACTCCCCACTGTCCAGGTCAGACACATGGAGACTGAACACCTCACTGTTGACAGATCCTGACCTACTCCCCCGCATCCAGACAGCTATATCTGACTTTTTCATATCCAACAACACACCGGATATGGACCCGATGATGATCTGGGAGGCACACAAATGCACAATATGGGGGGAATTAATTAAGATGGGTGCCCAACGCAAAATGAAGCAAGAAAAAGAAATATCTGACTTGACTGACAAAATACGCACACTAGAAACCTCACACAAACAATCCCTGGCGGTCTAGACTGCCAGAGAACTGTTAGACACTAGGAAAACACTACAACAATTGTTCGAGGCCAAAACAAAGAGATCGCTATTTTTTTTAAAAAGAGTCTACTATGAGTCAGTAGTTAGTGAAGATAACCCCTTTACCCTTACTGACAGGTTGGCAGACCCAGAAGGTTGCTACATCTTCATTAAGGGAACCTACAGAAACAGGACAATGACACTGGCAAATGTGTACTTTCCCAATTCGTCTCAGGTCACCTTTTGCCAGAAGGTCATCCAGGAGCTCAAGGGCTTTACATCAGGGCTCTTGATCATGGGAGGAGAAGCATTGATAGCTTCAAGAAACTATTAGATAATCACCTGAATGACCGCAACATACAGGGATATGTAATGTAATACTGACAAGACGGGGAGGTTTCTGGCTAGGGCGCTAAGAGAAGATAACTCCGCCAATGTCATATCGGGTATCAGAACACAAGACGGGACCCTAGAAGTTACATCAGAAGCCATAGCGACCCAGTTTCATCAATATTATTATTAACTCTACAATTTAGCACGACAACACAGGCCCTCCACAATACCAACCGATAGATCGCAGGCCATACAGCACTATCTGACTGACAGCGGTCTTCCACAGCTGGAGGACGCTGAGACGACCCCTCTAGAAGACCATATAACACTTACGGAGATCCAGGGGGCAATTAAGGGACTTAAGTCAGGAAAGAGCCCAGGTCCGGATGGCTATACATCTGCCTATTATAAAACATTTAGCGACATTCTACGTAGAGGGTTCTTTACTGTAAGAGCGGCAAGGATGTGGAATTCCCTTCCACAGGCGGTGGTCTCAGCGGGGAGCATTGATAGCTTCAAGAAACTATTAGATAATCACCTGAATGACCGCAACATACAGGGATATGTAATGTAATACTGACACATAATCACACACATAGGTTGGACTTGATGGACTTGTGTCTTTTTTCAACCTCACCTACTATGTAACTATGTAACTATGTAATTCTATCTACACCCCTGACCAAGGCCCTGAACTCCCTTTCTACACCCGGGCAGGTCCCTCATGACTTTCTCTCAGCTCATATAACAGTGATACACAAAGCAGGAAAGGACCCCACATAGTGCTCAAGCTACAGGCCCATCTCGCTACTAAATCTAGATCTCAAGTTACTGTCCAAAATAATAGCTAACAGGCTAAAGCCTCTCCTCCCCCTCTTAATTGGTCTGGATCAAGTGGGCTTTATGCCGGGTAGAGAGGCCAGAGATAACATCATCAAGGCCTTGCTCCTGATGCATGTGGCACACTCTGGGGGTCCCGAGGGCCTTCTCCTGTCCACGGACGCGGAGAAGGCCTTCGATCGGGTCTCCTGGGACTACATGCTGGCAGTCTGCCATCATGTTGGCCTGAGCACACGTATGATGACCTGGATCACAGCCCTGTATCAAAACCCATCCGCTAAAATAAGAGTAAATGGCATTCTGTCAAACAAGGTCCAGATCTCCAACGGGACCAGACAGGGATGCCCCCTATCACCGTTACTGTTCATCTTATCACTGGAGCCATTTATCAGAAAGGTTAACAAAAACCAATCCATTTCAGGTTTTGAAGTGGCAAATAGAGTATATAAGACAGCAGCTTATACTGACGACCTTCTGTTTTTCCTAACCAAACCACATACTACAATTCCAAATCTAATGAAAGAATTCACACACTATGGCTACATTTCTAAACTCAAAATCAATTACTCTAAATCTGAGGCAATGAATGTCATACTGACAGCAGACACACTCTCCAGAACCTAGGAGAATAGCCCATTCCGCTGGGTAACAAGCACTCTCAAGTATCTGGGAGTTTTGTTGTCCCCGAGACCGACGACAATCAATGAAAAAAAATTTCCACCTATGATGCGAAACATTGCCACAGATTTACAGAAATGGAACTCTAAATACTTCTCCTGGTTTGGAAGGGCCGCTATTCTCAAAATGACTATTCTCCCCCGACTATTGTACCTTCTGTGGTCACTACCTGTCAAAATTCCACAGAACTTCTTCAAACAACTACAGTCTCTTCTCATATGATTCCTTTGGGGTCACAAAAGACCCAGAGTCAAATTGGCATTCCTAACTAGACCCAAGGAGTGGGGTGGTATGGGATTACCACATTTCCAAAACTATTACCTAGCCTCTCACCTCACAAGAGTGATTGACTGGCACTGCCATGGGAAGTCCAAAGATTGGGTCAAATTGGAAGAGTCACTGATCATAGGCACACTCAGGTTTTCTCCATGGATTCCTTGGAGAAGCCAACAGCATTCTATAAAAAAACACCCACTGACTGGGACTACCATGGAGGTCTTCTAAATGGTAATTAAGAAGTTTGACTTAACGTCACAACTTAGCCCACTAACTCCACTACAAAATAACCCAGAGTTTGCCCCGGGATTAGTAAGTAGGATCTTTCAGTCTTTAGACCCACAAAAACAACTTACTGCAGGAGACTGCCTCAGAAACAACAGAGTTAAAGACTATTCTGTGCTGAAAGATGATAACAATCTCCCTCATTTGCCTAGCTGGTCATACTTTCAAATTCGTAGCTTTGTCACCGATAAGACTAAACAACCCCACTTTCAAAAGCCTATGACCCAACTAGAGACAGCATGTCACAGGGGCGACGACTTTGCCAAGACGACCTCTGTCACATATACTTGGCTACAATACTCTAAAACAACAACTGAGGACAGATTTAGGAAAGAGTGGTCTAGAGCCCTGCAGAGAGATACTACAGATAATCAGCGGCAGACGGCGTGTATGTTAGCACATAAATGCTCCATTAGTACCAAAACGCAGGAGACGGCGTACAAGCTTTTGACACACTGGTATGCCACACCTCATAAACTCAAAGCTTGGTTCCCAGAAGTGTCAGACCCGTGCTGGAGATCTGGGGGAGAGACTGGCACTCTCCTACACATATGGTGGCAGTGCCCGATCCTTGAGGCCTTCTGGACTGGGGTGAGGGACACCATACGACAGATCACGGAGACCAGAATCACTCTAGATGCAGCCTGCTGCTTGCTTCACATTTCCAACTTCCCGTATAAAAGATACAAAAAATCTTTAACAAAGCACCTTCTGAATGCCGCTAAGGCACTGATACCACTCCGCTGGAAGAGCACTCAGGCTCCATCAGTAAAGGAGTGGCTTCAGAAAGTCTCCGAGGTCTGTCTCATGGAAGGCATATTGGCTCAAACCTCCGATGAAATAGAAAGATACCACAAGACATGGTCCCCCTGGCTCCATTTTAAGGTTTCATTAAAATACGATCACTTAATGAGCAATTAATGCCCTACTGAACAACAGAGCGTCTCGCTCTCCTCTAGCCAAGATCTAGTGTAACACGGCGGTCACAGAGAGAGACATTACCATCTCGTAGATAACTCCTTTTCTTTTCACTTCTCTACCTCCTTTCTTTCTTTCCCTCTACCACTTCTCTATTCCTGTATATTAAAATTTCTCAAAGAACTCAGAGCTAATTGATTGATATGTTCTATGCCATATTAACCTAGTTAGCCCCAGATAACCAACTGGGTGAGGCAACTGAAAACCTCAAATGATATCTCATTCCTACTTGCCCCCAGTTTGGGTAGTATGACATCATAATTCATAGACTAACGTTTGTAACTTAGTCTGGTTGATAGCTAGTACACCTGATGTTCATTAGATGTTTTGCACATTTGTACCAGATTAATACTGCAATGTGGCTTTGACTGTTAAACTACATTTACCTTTAATAAAACTTTTGATGTAAAAAACAAAAATATTTTTGGACTTTATCTCACTTTCACATTGATCAAATAATTAATTAATATTTAATTTTTCTTGCAAATATTTTGAGCACTTAATTGGTATATATTTGTTGATCCGTTATTCATGATTGGAAGCTATTCACTGTTGTATGTCATTTGATTTATTAATTTATCATCATTTACATAAATTCACGTTATATATCCAGCTCTGCACTTTCTATTTTACAACTATTCTCTGTGCCCTCATATCGGGGTTATAGTGTTCAGCAGCAGGACTCCTCTCACGTTTTATATATAGTTTATGCACCTAGCGCAATCCTTTTTTCCTTTACCATGTGGGGGTATTAGCTTGTGAGAGCACAGCAAAGAAGGCACAATGCCCTCAATTGAAGCTTTCAGCACCTGCCAAATGGAATGGTAAGACTGTTGCTGTTACAAATGTGAGAGAGACTGGTCAAGGGTAAGGATGAGCTCCGGCGGGTTCGCGCAGCCCACGTGCAGAGCCCGCCAGGAAGTCGGCACTGCGCTGCGCTAATCACAGGCAATGAGACATCTACCCGATGCGCGGCTGCAGAGATCGGGAAATGTCTCAATGCCTGTGATTAGCACAGGGCAGTGCTGACCTCCTGGCGGGCTCTGCACGTGGGCTGTGCGAACACGCTGGAGCTCATCCTTAGTCAGGGGTAGGGATGAGCTTCGTGTTCGAGTCGAACCCATGTTCGACTCGAACATCGGCTGTTCGCCCGTTCGCCGAATTCCGAACTTTATGGGCCGTTCGCGCTAAATTCGTGTGGCGCGTCACGGCCCATAATTCACTGCGGCATCGCAGTGCATTGCTGGCTGATGATTGGCCAAGCATGCACTATGACCCGCATGCTTGGCCAATCACAGCGCCGTCAGTAGAGAGAGCTGTAATTGGCCAAAGCCAGGGTGGCTTTGGCCAATTATGGCTCAGGGGATTTAGTACACACCCCACACTATATAAGGCCGCCTGCACGGCGGCCCTGTGTAGTGTGTGTTCCGGTGTGCTGAGAGATAGAGAGAGAGAGAGACAGTGTCATTTGATTTGAGTTAGATAGATTAGGCAGAACAGTCAGTCAGTTAGCTGCACTTACAGTGTATTGTGTATATATATGCATCCCAGGTGTTGCATATATATATATACACTGTATTCAGTTTAGCTAGATCCGTTCCTGTTATCTTCTATCTAGACTATTTACATTTAATGCAGTGCGTCCTGCTCACAGTGTTCAGCTAGATCCGTTCCTGCTATTTACATTTAGTGCAGTGCGTCCTGCTCACAGTGTTCAGCTAGATCCGTTCCTGCTATTTACATTTAGTGCAGTGCGTCCTGCTCACAGTGTTCAGCTAGATCCGTTCCTGCTATTTACATTTAGCGCAGTGCGTCCTGCTCACAGTGTTTAGCTAGATCCGTTCCTGCTATTTACATTTAGTGCAGTGCGTCCTGCTCACAGTGTTCAGCTAGAGCCGTTCCTGCTATTTACATTTAGTGCAGTGCGTCCTGCTCACAGTGTTCAGCTAGATCCGTTCCTGCTATTTACATTTAGTGCAGTGCGTCCTGCTCACAGTGTTCAGCTAGATCCGTTCCTGCTATTTACATTTAGTGCAGTGTGTCCTGCTCACAGTGTTCAGCTAGATCCGTTCCTGTTATCTTCTAGACTATTTACATTTAGTGCAGTGCGTCCTGCTCACAGTGTTCAGCTAGATCCGTTCCTGTTATCTTCCTACTGACAGGCAGGCTTGTCTGGTTACAGTATATAAAGCTACCTGAAGAAAATTACAGGTGTTCTATTTGATCCTATTAGTACCACGGTCAGGCAGCTAGACTATTTACATTTAGTGCAGTGCGTCCTGCTCACAGTGTTCAGCTAGATCCGTTCCTGTTATCTTCCTACTGACAGGCAGGCTTGTCTGGTTACAGTATATAAAGCTACCTGAAGAAAATTACAGGTGTTCTATTTGATCCTATTAGTACCACGGTCAGGCAGCTAGACTATTTACATTTAGTACAGTGCGTCCTGCTCACAGTGTTCAGCTAGATCCGTTCCTGCTATTTACATTTAGTGCAGTGCGTCCTGCTCACAGTGTTCAGCTAGATCCGTTCCTGCTATTTACATTTAGTGCAGTGCGTCCTGCTCACAGTGTTCAGCTAGATCCGTTACTGCAATTTACATTTAGTGCAGTGCGTCCTGCTCACAGTGTTCAGCTAGATCCGTTCCTGCTATTTACATTTAGTGCAGTGCGTCCTGCTCACAGTGTTCAGCTAGATCCGTTCCTGTTATCTTCCTACTGACAGGCAGGCTTGTCTGGTTACAGTATATAAAGCTACCTGAAGAAAATTACAGGTGTTCTATTTGATCCTATTAGTACCACGGTCAGGCAGCTAGACTATTTACATTTAGTACAGTGCGTCCTGCTCACAGTGTTCAGCTAGATCCGTTCCTGCTATTTACATTTAGTGCAGTGCGTCCTGCTCACAGTGTTCAGCTAGATCCGTTCCTGCTATTTACATTTAGTGCAGTGCGTCCTGCTCACAGTGTTCAGCTAGATCCGTTCCTGCTATTTACATTTAGTGCAGTGCGTCCTGCTCACAGTGTTCAGCTAGATCCGTTCCTGTTATCTTCCTACTGACAGGCAGGCTTGTCTGGTTACAGTATATAAAGCTACCTGAAGAAAATTACAGGTGTTCTATTTGATCCTATTAGTACCACGGTCAGGCAGCTAGACTATTTACATTTAGTACAGTGCGTCCTGCTCACAGTGTTCAGCTAGATCCGTTCCTGCTATTTACATTTAGTGCAGTGCGTCCTGCTCACAGTGTTCAGCTAGATCCGTTCCTGCTATTTACATTTAGTGCAGTGCGTCCTGCTCACTGTGTTCAGCTAGATCCGTTCCTGCTATTTACATTTAGTGCAGTGCGTCCTGCTCACAGTGTTCAGCTAGAGCCGTTCCTGCTATTTACATTTAGTGCAGTGCGTCCTGCTCACAGTGTTCAGCTAGATCCGTTCCTGTTATCTTCTAGACTATTTACATTTAGTGCAGTGCGTCCTGCTCACAGTGTTCAGCTAGATCCGTTCCTGTTATCTTCCTACTGACAGGCAGGCTTGTCTGGTTACAGTATATAAAGCTACCTGAAGAAAATTACAGGTGTTCTATTTGATCCTATTAGTACCACGGTCAGGCAGCTAGACTATTTACATTTAGTACAGTGCGTCCTGCTCACAGTGTTCAGCTAGATCCGTTCCTGCTATTTACATTTAGTGCAGTGCGTCCTGCTCACAGTGTTCAGCTAGATCCGTTCCTGCTATTTACATTTAGTGCAGTGCGTCCTGCTCACAGTGTTCAGCTAGATCCGTTCCTGCAATTTACATTTAGTGCAGTGCGTCCTGCTCACAGTGTTCAGCTAGATCCGTTCCTGCTATTTACATTTAGTGCAGTGCGTCCTGCTCACAGTGTTCAGCTAGATCCGTTCCTGTTATCTTCCTACTGACAGGCAGGCTTGTCTGGTTACAGTATATAAAGCTACCTGAAGAAAATTACAGGTGTTCTATTTGATCCTATTAGTACCACGGTCAGGCAGCTAGACTATTTACATTTAGTACAGTGCGTCCTGCTCACAGTGTTCAGCTAGATCCGTTCCTGCTATTTACATTTAGTGCAGTGCGTCCTGCTCACAGTGTTCAGCTAGATCCGTTCCTGCTATTTACATTTAGTGCAGTGCGTCCTGCTCACTGTGTTCAGCTAGATCCGTTCCTGCTATTTACATTTAGTGCAGTGCGTCCTGCTCACAGTGTTCAGCTAGAGCCGTTCCTGCTATTTACATTTAGTGCAGTGCGTCCTGCTCACAGTGTTCAGCTAGATCCGTTCCTGTTATCTTCTAGACTATTTACATTTAGTGCAGTGCGTCCTGCTCACAGTGTTCAGCTAGATCCGTTCCTGTTATCTTCCTACTGACAGGCAGGCTTGTCTGGTTACAGTATATAAAGCTACCTGAAGAAAATTACAGGTGTTCTATTTGATCCTATTAGTACCACAGTCAGGCAGCTAGACTATTTACATTTAGTACAGTGCGTCCTGCTCACAGTGTTCAGCTAGATCCGTTCCTGTTATCTTCCTACTGACAGGCAGGCTTGTCTGGTTACAGTATATAAAGCTACCTGAAGAAAATTACAGGTGTTCTATTTGATCCTATTAGTACCACGGTCAGGCAGCTAGACTATTTACATTTAGTACAGTGCGTCCTGCTCACAGTGTTCAGCTAGATCCGTTCCTGTTATCTTCCTACTGACAGGCAGGCTTGTCTGGTTACAGTATATAAAGCTACCTGAAGAAAATTACAGGTGTTCTATTTGATCCTATTAGTACCACGGTCAGGCAGCTAGACTATTTACATTTAGTACAGTGCGTCCTGCTCACAGTGTTCAGCTAGATCCGTTCCTGTTATCTTCCTACTGACAGGCAGGCTTGTCTGGTTACAGTATATAAAGCTACCTGAAGAAAATTACAGGTGTTCTATCCCAGCTTAGTGCAGCTACAGGCCATTAGTATGTCTGGAAGGCCAAGAAGGAGAGGCAGACAGTCACAAGCCAATAAGAGAGGGCAAGCAGGCTCTGTGTCTAGTGCTGGTCGTGGAGACGGTGCATCCTCATCAGCACGTGGCCATGGGACACACTTGGCCTTTTTTTCGGCAGCTGGCCGTGTTGAGCCGCAACATGCGGAAGACTTGGTCGAGTGGATGACCAAGCCGTCCTCATCCTCCTCGTCTAACAGGGGCGTGTAATTACAATTTTTGATGCAATACTTTGCAGCAGGGCGCGTTCCAACTAGAGTGTCTGTGAGGGGTTGCAGTGTTGTGGCACCAGCACCAGTGCCTAAGGCCCAATTTTTCTGCCCCTGTCTAACAGGGGCGTGTAATTACAATTTTTGATGCAATACTTTGCAGCAGGGCTCGTTCCTGCGTTCCAACTAGAGTGTCTGTGAGGGGTTGCAGTGTTGTGGCACCAGTGCCTAAGGCCCAATTTTTCTGCCCCTGTCTAACAGGGGCGTGTAATTACAATTTTTGAAGCAATACTTTGCAGCAGGGCTCGTTCCTGCGTTCCAACTAGAGTGTCTGTGAGGGGTTGCAGTGTTGTTGCACCAGCACCAGTGCCTAAGGCCTAATTTTTCAGCTCCTGTTCAACAGGGGCATGTAATTACAATTCTTGATCTAATATTTCACAGCAGGGCCCTGTGAGGGCTTACAGTGTTGTGGCCACAGCAACACCTAAGGCCCAAATTTCTGCTGAGTATATAGGGCAGGACCCTACTTTCAAACATCTAACTTACAAACGACTCCTACTTGCAAACGGAAGGAGACAACAGGAAGTGAGATGAAATCTACCCCTAGGAAGGGAAATTCTCTCCTGTAAGAGTTAATATGGGAAAACAATTTCTCCTTTCCACTGATGCTTTCCAATCCTTGTTCCACAAAAAAACCCAAATTTTCAAAAAACATTTTTCATTGGGACAAAAAAGTGAGGTGAAATCTTCTGAAGAGGAGGAAAGACAGCAAAACAAATGTCACAGGGGTGATAACCCTTCCCTATGTTTTCCAAAAAGCTTAGAAAAGATTTTTTGGCTGGAGCTAAACACGTTAAAAATGTTCAAAATTACAAAGAGATTCTACTTAACAACAAACCTACAGTCCCTGTCTTGTTTGCACCGCCTGTATACTGCTGTTCAGAGTATATAGGGCCTGGTGGCCCCACACCTTTCCTTATTTTAATTTGGGTGCGGGGTTCCCCTTAATATCCATACAAGACCCAAAGGGCCTGGTAATGGACTGGGGGGTACCCATGCCGTTTGTCTCACTGATTTTCATCCATATTGCCATGACCCGAAATGACATTTGGTGCAGGGACTGTTCTAAACATGGGAAACACGCGTCACTTTACAGGCATACTATAGACACCCCCCAGGTACGATATTTAAAGGAATATTTCACTTTTTTTTTTTTTACTTTAAGCATCATTAAAATCACTGCTCCCGAAAAAACGGCCGTTTTTAAAAGTTTTTTTTGCATTGATACATGTCCCCTGGGGTAGGACCCAGGTCCCCAAACCCTTTTTAGGACAATACCATGCAAATTAGCCTTTAAAATGAGCACTTTTGATTTCGAACGTTCGAGTCCCATAGACGTCAATGGGGTTCTAACGTTCGTGCGAACTTTCGGTCCGTTCGCAGGTTCTGGTGCGAACCGAACCGGGGGGTGTTCGGCTCATCCCTAGTCAGGGGATTATTCCTTGTGAAGTGGGAGTAAGTCCAGTGAGAAAACCTGCTTTCAGAGACTTGCTGCAAATGAATACTCTGTCTAGTAGCAAAGCACAGTTTGAAGCTGAACCTGCAGCAAGCTTGAGGATTAAAAATGCTGATGGTAAAAATGTGATATTGCATCCAGAAATGTCAGGGGTGACCACTGAGAAATGTGTGCCATTGCCCCTGACAACCATAGCAGGTGTAGCAGAGGTGTCCCTGGAGACCACCCAGGAGGTCATGGTGTCTGAGCTCAGGGTTTCCCAGGACAACTGTGTCACCGCCCCAACTGACAAGTGTGTTTCACATGAGGTGAAAAGTTTTGTGCTAAGTATCCTACAATCTCAAACTTCTAATGTGTTAACGCAGCCTATACAAGGCAGTAATGTGGATAATGATGATGTTAAAAAATGTATCTCTGACAATGTTGATGATGGTTTTCCCATAGCAACCACAGGCAGTGCCGCAGAGTTGTCCCTGGAAATCTCAAGAGGACTCCTTGTGTTGGAGTCGACGGTGATCCAGGACAGCTCTGATACTGCTCAGGTGGAACAAAATGAGAAATTAGCTCAAATGGTGGAGCATGTATTATTGCAGTCTAATGTGGTTAACAATGACTTGTGCCTGATGTCTGCTACCAAGCCACTTTGTCCACCTGTGTCTCCTTGGGTAGATGGAGCAGTACTATGGAGTGCTGGTGACTGGAGCACAGACAGGATAGACTGGGATAGTTTGGCAAGAAAGTTAATGGTAGTATTGAAGCAAACCTTCATGTGTGATAGTAAGGTGGACATTATTGCTGCTGTGACAAATGGAGAGGCTGCAAAGCCAGTAGACACTGGTACATTGGCTGTTGCAGAACTTAACCCCCTCCAGGCGGAGGGATCGGAAAAGGGCATGTACATAGCAGAAGTTTTGTCCACAGCAAAACTGTTTAGCAATGTTAAATGTCAGAATGACGGGGTAAGGGATAATGACTTGGAAAAGCTCAGTATTGCTAAAAATGAGAGGGTGAATATGACGCATGCATTTGGCAGTGCTCAAAGGGAGCCGCAAGTTGTGTCAGTTACCTCTGAGGAGGAGGTCTCTAAGTATTTTGGCCTCTCAAGCCTTAGCAAATGAGCCCCTCCACGTCGCTAGCAAGGA
Organism: Aquarana catesbeiana; assembly: GCF_042186555.1. NCBI lineage: Eukaryota > Metazoa > Chordata > Amphibia > Anura > Ranidae > Aquarana > Aquarana catesbeiana. The sequence goes on along the minus strand of NC_133325.1, from coordinate 542,286,468 downwards.
AAGAGTCCCTAAAGTTCTATGTTTGGAGGTGGGATCCTTGGAAATAACTGAGATGTTGTTAGAAATGCTGAAATTGGTGAAATCCTTTTCGTTATACACCTGCATGTATCCACCACAGATGGACGATCTGGTACTGCATAGTACCAATCAGCGGAGACAAGGGGTACAGGCGATGTTAAGACATCTTGATAGAAATTCGTATTGGTTGCTACAATGTGGGTTACTTTTGTGGTCTCATGGTTCTCTGCGAGAGTGCTTCCAGCGGCAGTTGTTCGCGGAAGGCACTCAGGGGAATTGCTAGAACAATCAAAAATGACAGACATGGTGGAAGTCTCTCCGTAAAGTGATGTGGTGAGGTGCATTCCTGCTGGTGCGGTCCCAGGTACGGCTGGTCAGTGGTTGGTACATGGCGCGTGTACTGTCTCAACCACTAGACCTCATGTGAAGGAAGGGCCTGGAACAGATGAGGCAGTAGCGGTGATTCTACCCATCACCCACAAAGAGGTACAAGTTGAGGTACCCGGAGACACTCTGACAGAAAATTACAGTGTTGGTAATGGTAACAGGGAAATGGATGAACTGATGTTGCACGTTGTTGCAAATGAGGCATTGATTACCAAGAGTAGCCACAAAAGGGTTACTGAAACCAAAGGTACATCAAGAGTGGTTGAAGTTGATACAAATGAGAAAGAAAGGGGTTTGGGGTTAAGCTCAGGAGGTTCCCTACAGCATCAGGACAGCATCAATAAGTTGGGAAAAGGTGGCAGAAAAGCCAAAATACTCCAAGAAAACGAAGGTATTCTTAAGACCTTAAGATCGAAGGTTGGTAGGAAGACCTTGTTAAGGTCTCAAAAGTGCTTGTGGAACCATGTCAGGAAGAAGACCCGGGAAGGTCTACCTGGGTCAAAGGAAGCAGAGTTCCCCTTTTAATGGTGCCAGAGTTAGAAGCTTGTGTCTCCTGCCCTCCGGTTGGAAACAAAGGGGGGGGGATGTGACAGAGAGAGGTTCTGTCGCTATACAGTACCTGACCACGAGAATGTGTTTTCAACGCGATCTCATCACGCTGGTTCTCGGCGTCAGGGTACTGTATATCTCACGCTGGCTCGCTCATCGGGAAAGGAAAACTGTGTTTTTCCTTTTGCGATGAGCGGCAAGCATTGCTGACAGGTGTCTGGTATGAATCATGAGGGGGAACGCCGCACCAAATGTTAAAAAAAAACTGGCATGGGTTCCCCTGCATGGGCATACCAGGCCCTTAGGTCTGGTATGGATTTTAAGGGGAACCCCCTACGCCGAAAAAACAGCGTGGGGGTCCCCCCGAAAATCCATACCAGATCCTTATCCAAGCACGCAGCCCGGCCAGTCAGAAAAGGGGGAGGGGATGAGCGAGTGTCCCCCCTCCTGAACCGTACCAGGCCGCATGCCCTCAACATGGGGGGTGGGCACTTTGGGGCGCCCTGCGGCCCCCCAACCCCACAGCACCTTGTCCCCATGTTGATGAGGACAAGGGCCTCTTCCCAACAACCCTGGCCGTTGGTTGTCGGGGTCTGTGGGCGGAGGGCTTAATGGAATCCGAGAGCCTCCTTTAATAAGGGGACCCAGATCCCGGCTCCCCACCCTATGTGAATGAGTACGGGGTACATCGTACACAGGTGGGGTGGGGGGGCCGCAGGGCGCCCACCCCCCATGTTGAGGGCATGTGGCCTGGTACGGTTCAGGAGGGGGCGCTTGCTCGTCCCCACCCCCTTTCCTGACCGGCTGGGCTGCGTGCTCGGATAAGGGTCTGGTATGGATTTTGTGGGGGACCCCCACGCCGTTTTTTCGGCGTAGGGGGTTCCCCTTAAAATCCATACCTGACCTAAGGGCCTGGTATGCCAATGCAGGGGAACCCATTACGTTTTTTATTTAAAATTTGGCACGGCGTTGCCCCTCATTATTCATACCAGACACCTGTCAGCAATGCTTGCCGCTCATCGCGAAAGGAAAAAACAGTTTTCCTTTCCCGATGAACAAGCCAGCTCGGCGCTGGCTCTCGCGACGGGGCTCGCAGGTGTCAAATCTCGCCGATAACAGTAGCGAGATTGACACAATCTCATTAAGGGTTAATGCAAGGTTCAGAACTAGTATCTCTCCCAGTTCTGAATAAGAACGTTCAATCCTGGGTCCAGGTTTTGCTAGAGGCCTGCAACCTGGCTCACTACACAGATGTGCAGGGTCATTATATAGTCAGGTCTGAGAATTGCTCAAGGCTCTCATTTTTGGAGACAGTTTCCAGTTTGGAGACGGAAGGTCTCACCCGGGGTCAGGGGGACCCAGCCAGAAGACACGAGACAGCAGGTCTCGTTCCCAGGAGTCAGGTCAGCTCCTATCAGGGGTGTCAGGAGAACCCCAATTCTTAGGCCAGAGGTGGGCCACGCAGCAGAGCACTGCGACTGAAGGCTAGAGAGCCAAGTGTTCTGAGAAAGCTGAATGACACAGTCAAAGGACTGGTAAGAGGAGCAGCTGTGCTGTCAACATGTAAGCCAGGTGGCTTGGTATTTTCGTTAATTCATGTTATGTGAAAGAACCCCCTGCATGGGCAACTGATGTATAAGTGAACTTTCCTTCTTTTAAATAAAAGTGGGCTGCCACGTCCTTAAAAAACAGTTTTGGACTAGCATACTCACTGGAAATGCACCTACCGCTTGAGTCTGATCACCCCAATCTTAATAAATATATATATATATATATATATATATATAATATCATTGCATATCTGCGTGCGGATCCCCCCTTACATCAGGGTCCCCAGAGAGCCTCCCTACTTACATTAGGATCCCCAGAGAGCCCCCTTACATCAGGGTCCCCAGAGAGCCCCCCCTTACATCAGGGTCCCCAGAGACCCCCCCCTTACATCAGGGTCCCCAGAGAGACCCCCTTACATCAGGGTCCCCAGAGAGCCCCCCTTTGCATCAGGGTCCCCAGAGAACCCCACTTACATCAGGGTCCCCAGAGAGCCCCTACCTTACATCAGGGTCCCCAGAAAGCCCCCCTTACATCAGGGTCCCAAGAGAGGCTTCCTTTTAGAAGGGTCCCCAGAGAGCCCCCCCTTATATCAGGTTCCCCAGAGAGCCTTCCTTATATCAGTGTCCCCAGAGAGCCCCCCTTACATCAGGGTCCCCAGAGAGCCTTCCTTATATAAGGTTCCCCAGAGAGCCTTCCTTATATCAGTGTCCCCAGAGAGCCCCCCTTACATCAGGGTCCCCAGAGAGCCTTCCTTATATAAGGGTCCCCAGAGAGCCCCCCTTACATCAGGGTCCCCAGAGAGCCCCCCTTACATCAGGGTCCCCAGAGAGCCTTCCTTATATCAGGGTCCCCAGAGAGCCCCCCTTATATCAGGGTCCCCAGAGAGCCCCCCTTATATCAGGGTCCTCAGAGAGCCCCTTCCTTACATCATGGTCCCAGAGAGCCCCTTTCAGACATCAGGGTCCCCAGAGAGCCCCTTCCTTACATCAGGGTCCCCAGAGAGCCCCCCTTACATCAGGGTCCCAAGAGAGGCTTCCTTATAGAAGGGTCCCCAGAGAGCCCCCCCTTATATCAGGTTCCCCAGAGAGCCTTCCTTATATCAGTGTCCCCAGAGAGCCCCCCTTACATCAGGGTCCCCAGAGAGCCTTCCTTATATAAGGGTCCCCAGAGAGCCCCCCTTACATCAGGGTCCCCAGAGAGCCCCCCTTACATCAGGGTCCCCAGAGAGCCTTCCTTATATCAGGGTCCCCAGAGAGCCTTCCTTATATCAGGGTCCCCAGAGAGCCCCCCTTATATCAGGGTCCCCAGAGAGCCCCCCTTATATCAGGGTCCCCAGAAAGCCCCTTCCTTACATCATGGTCCCAGAGAGCCCCTTTCTTACATCAGGGTCCCCAGAGAGCCCCTTCCTTACATCAGGATCCCCAGAGAGCCCCCCTTACATCAGGTTTCCTAGAGAGCCTTCTTTACACCAGGGTCCCAAGAGAGCACCTTCCTTACGTCAGGGTCCCAAGAGAGCCCCTTCCGTACATCATGGTCCCCAGAGAGCCCTTTCCTTACATCAGGGTCCCCAGAGAGTCCCTTCCTTACATCAGGGTCCTCAGAGAGTCCCTTCCTTACATCAGGGTCCCACAGAGAGTCCCTTCCTTACATCAGGGTCCCCAGAGAGCTTTCCTTATATCAGGGTTCCCAGAGTCCCCCCTTACTTTAGGGTTCCCAGAGAGCGCCCCCTTACATCAGGGTCCCCAGACAGTCACCCCCCTCTTCCAGATGTTCCCCTGTACCTGGCTGGTCTCCGCTGTGCACTTCCAACCCCCAGCACATCTCTGTACCCCCCACACCTGGGGGGAGGTGAGAGGTGGCGATCGGCAGCTCTATGGTGTGGACTGTGCAATCTCCCTGGGGCTTGTAGTTCTTTCTCCAACTGTATCCACTGGAGAGGGGAGGGGTCTCTGACCTGGGCATGCATCATCAAGAGTGTAGAATCACAGATTTTCCCTGATGCGTGCCTGTAGGGGCACACAGGGAGCATGTTTACGGGAGGATGTACATGGACACCCTCCCGGAAATTAAGGCCCGCGCTATAGCCGTCTTTCGGGAGGTCGTTAAACAGGTGTCCTGCCTCACACGCAGTCTCTGTGTGAGGAGGGAGAGCCATCAATGAGAGATGATCTCAAATGTTTACATTTGAGATCATCTCTCATTGGACACGCCGATCATGTGGTAAATGGCTGCTGTGATTGGCCATTTACCATGATCTGTGATTCGCTGTGTCCAAGGGCCACTGCCATCACAGATTTTCCCTGATGCGTGCCTGTAGGGGCACACAGGGAGCATGCTTACGGGAGGACGTACATGGACGCCCTCGCGGAAATTAAGGCCCGCACTATAGCCGTCTTTCGGGAGGTCGTTAAACAGGTGTCCAGCAGATAGTTGATCATAAAAGGAGGTTACTTAACAAAGAAAATCCCTTCCCATTTCATGCTGTCAGCAATGGCACCACATGAAAGAGAAATGTCACTAGAGATGGGTGAATGAGCCGACCAGCTTTTGTCGAACATCTGAATTTGCTGGTAGCTAAGCAGGATGTTCGCTCGCTGAGTGCCCCACAATGCACTGCGTGCTTCACAGTGCATTCTAGGGCCTTATATGAATGAAGCCAGAAAAATGGAGGCAAATGCCCCAGGGATTGTATGGGCTAGGGGAAGAGTACACCAGATTTTTAAATAAGTAGCATAGTGTATAAAAGTACAAAATTTATTGAATATAGATAAACAGAAGATATTTGCACAAATATATAAACCTAAAACCAATTATAGGATATAAACAAAAAACAGCAGCTACACATTCTGGAGCACACAGACGATCTCAAATGAGATCAATGACGTGTGTGGTCACAAAGGACCCAACGTGTTTCGGAATGTCGGTGTAAGTATTGAATTCCTTCCTGAGGGGTTGATTTCTGAAGAAAGCTGTTTGTTTCTATTAACAAAGAATGTATAATATATATATATATATTAAGAAATACACAAAAATATATAATGGGTAACAACAAAATATATAGAAAGCACGGTAGTTAAAACAACAAGACATACAGTTAGGTCCATAAATATTGGGACATCGACACAATTCTAATCTTTTTGGCTCTATATACCACCAAAATGGATTTGAAATGAAACAAACAAGATATCCTTTAACTGCAGACTTTCAGCTTTAATTTGAGGGTATTTACATCCAAATCAGGTGAACGGTGTAGAAATTACAACAGTTTGTAATGTGCCTCCCACTTTTTAAGGGACCAAAAGTAATGGGACAGATTAACAATCATCCATCAATTTAATACTTGGTTGCAAATCCTTTGCAGTCAATTACAGCCTGAAGTCTGGAACGCATAGACATCACCAGACGCTGGGTTTCATTCCTGGTGATGCTTTGCCAGGCCTCTACTGCAAATGTCTTCAGTTTCTGCTTGTTCTTGGGGCATTTTCCCTTCAGTTTTGTCTTCAGCAAGTGAAATGCATGCTCAATCGGATTCAGGTCAGGTGATTCACTTGGCCATTGCATAACATTCCACTTCTCTCCCTTAAAAAAATCTTTGGTTGCTTTTGCAGTATGCTTTGGGTCATTGTCCATCTGCACTGTGAATCGCCGTCCAATGAGTTCTGAAGCATTTTGCTGAATATGAGCAGATGATATTGCCCGAAACACTTCAGAATTCATCCTGCTGCTTTTGTCAGGAGTCACATCATCAATAAATACAAAGAGAACCCTTTCCATTGGCAGCCATACATGCCCGTGCCATGACACTACCACCACCATGCTTTACTGATGAGGTGGTATGCTTTGGATCATGAGCAGTTCCTTTCCTTCTCCATACTCTTCTCTTCCCATCACTCTGGTACAAGTGGATCTTGGTCTCATCTGTCCATAGGATGTTGTTCCAGAACTGTGATGGCTTTTTTAGATGTTGTTTGGCAAACTCTAATCTGGCCTTCCTGTTTTAGAGGCTCACCAATGGTTTACATCTTGTGGTGAACCCTCTGTATTCACTCTGGTGAAGTCTTCTCTGATTGTTGACTTTGACACACATACACCTACCTCCTGGACCTACCTCCTGGAAAGTGTTCTTAATCTGGCCAACTGTTGTGATGAAGGGTGTTTTCTTCACCAGGGAAAGAATTCTTCGGTCATCCACCACAGTTGTTTTCCGTGGTCTTCCGGGTCTTTTAGTGTTGCTGAGCTCACCAGTGCGTTCTTTCTTTTTAAGGATGTTCCAAACAGTTGATTTGGCCACACCTAATGTTTTTGCTATCTCTCTGATGGGTTTGTTTTGTTTTTTCAGCCTAATGATGGGTTGCTTCACTGATAGTGACAGCTCTTTGGATCTCATATTGAGAGTTGACAGCAAAAGATTCCAAATGCAAATAGCACACTTGAAATGAACTCTGGACTTTTTATCTGCTCCTTGTAAATGGGATAATGAGGGAATAATACACACCCTGCCATGGAACGGCTGAGCAGCCAATTGTCCCATTACTTTTGGTCCCTTAAAAAGTGGGAGGCACATATACAAACTGTTGTAATTCCTACACTGTTTACCTGATTTTGATGTAAATACCCTCAAATTAAAGCTTTGTTTCATTTCAGATCCATTGTGGTGGTGTATTGAGTCAAAAAGATTAGAATTGTGTTGATGTCCCAATATTTATGGACCTGACTGTATAATGATAGGCCATAAGGGTGATTAATACTCACAGAATCTGTATCCTTTAAGAATATGAATGCACATCAGACTTTCACAGATAGAAGGCGTCTCCGTCTCTTCCTAGTTTTCTCCATATCATTTGGGTAGTAGATACCCCCTAGTCCCCTCCCCGAAACTACCCTTGAGTTCACGGTAGTTTTTTCCCCCCTTTCACCATGTCAGAAATCTGTGGCCAGGCATGGGAGATTTTTTGTTCAAACTCCAAAGAGAGTATGGTCTGAACCAGTCCGTGAATCAGAATTAACCTTTTTATTTTCAGGCCTGACCAAATGGCTTGAAAATAAGTCACTTATATATTGGCACATTAGGACATTTGAGGAATACATAAAAGAGGACCTGAATCCTCTCGGGCTTCGTGTACAGATTTTTCCTTCTTTTTAAAATATTGACTCTACTTTCAAAATGGCATGGTAGAGCAATTTAAAATCTTGCTCTACCAAAATGATGAGTCTCTTAGTTGATGAATATCAGAAATGTTGAACTGAGATAAATTCCAACATAGAAAAAATATACTTACAAATGAAACCCCTACAGGCCCACTCCTCCTTTCATGAACTAAATAATAAATTGAAGGCCCATATAGAGTTATTCAACAAATCGATACTCTCCAAGAAAGAAAACAAATTCTTAAGGGAAAAACAGGCATTCCAGGAAGGAAGAGCCTACAAATATCACCAAAAGACTAACAATAGGGGTCTCCAACATGGTCCAACGCAATACCCTGTGCATTTGGACATATCGGATACCTCTTGTATGTCATCTAATGTATCTCACCTTTCCTCTAAACAGTCTAAACACACCAGACGACCCAAAAGGCATACGATGGTGACAACCTTCCAATCACTACTACGACAAAATGTCCCCCCAGGCACCACCACCGCACTCCTCCTGGGAATGTTGTGGGCATTTTGGCGCAGACATCTAACGATATGTCTGGTGCCGGAACATCCACAGCGCTTGGAGTTAGCACCCACTCACTGTTTGTGACACCCAAAATCCCTACTATATTTTTTAAAAAAAAACAGGGAAACCCTATGGTTCCTCCGACCCAAACACCAACCTAAACACATATCCCTCCCCTTCACAATTGAATATAATTAATCTTTCCTCTTATCCTCTCAATATTGACGAAATTTTGGTTTTGTCGAAAGATCTTACTTTTTGTCCCAATTACTCACTGGACAAGTTTGAAGTAATAAAAGATCTATACTTGTACACATGCAAGCTTTTACTTAAAAGCATATTTGACAAAGAAAAACCTGGTTTTGAGAGATGCCGTACGTTAAGTGAACAAAAGGCTTTAGACAATCTTAATTCCTTATTAGAGGAAAGTGATTCCAGAGATCATTGATTTGGAATCTCTCCTAAAACAAGTAGATGACCCTTCTACTGAGACTATCACCACTACTACTAAATCATCTTTGAAGAGGAAATCATCTTTATATCCTGCCCCTAGTTCAAATCATGGAATATCCACTTTTCTCAAGCTGACCTGCCAAGAGATTAAAGCCCTGGAGCCTACATCCAATAACCCAGGGAATCTAACTGTGAGTGAAAAGATAGCCCTAAAGAATATATGCAGTAATCACAACATAACTGTCAAGCCCCCAGACAAGTGGGGGAAACATTGTCCTAATGGACAATGAAAAATACAGCCAAATGTGTACTAACATTTTGAGTCATCCTGACTGGTATCGACCGGTAAGCTCTGAGATTGTTGACACTTTTAATGAGGAGTTCTATTTGTTTGTTGATAATGCATTTTACAACAATGCAATCTCCAAACAATCATGGAAATTTGTCCGTACTCCTTTTCCTAGAACGGCTACTTTTTACTCGCTTACCAAAACTCACAAAAATTCAATAGATCCCCCAGGTAGACCCATTATATCTGGTAATGGTGTTATCACAGAGAATTTGTCTAGATTGGTGGATGAACACTTGAGACCCTTCGTTCTCGCTTTGCCGTCATAAGTTCATGACACCATTCATCTTTTACAAATTGTTGAGGGCATCCAGGTCTCTGGTGGCTATATTCTGGCCACTGTGGACGTGGAGGCCCTCTACAGCTCAATCCCACACTCCAAGGGGTTAGCATGCATTCGTACTGAGTGCTGTCTCAGGTTAGCTACCATGAGGAATCTTTCAATGAGTTTATACTTCTCTCCTTGGAATACATATTGAAACACAATGGGGGAGATTTACTAAGACAAATGCACTGCGCCGGTTCGTACCTTAATTGGTGCGCCGGAAACGTCATTGATTGAACGTTCGAACTGGCGCACGCAGATGATAATAAATATGTAAACTGCAACTGGTGCTAGGGTAACTGCAGTTTTCTCATTGATAATGCCCAATCCAATTGGTTAATTTCATCTCATTGGATATGTCTTGTTAGGCAATTAGTAGGTGTTCTCAGTGAATTAACCCTTTTGATGCTAATCTCATTCCTATTATTTCTAATATATCTTTGAAATGTGTTTTTTTCTATTTGTACCCAAATCTTTCAATACATTACAAAGAACAGAGAAGTGTTTCTAAACCCAATGAATTAATATTTTCCAATCTTGATCTTTAAAGGTGACCATACACTGCAATCAGTTAGATCTTAAAAAAAAAATAGATTTAGTGCAAGAGCCTGTTTGATTTCCTATAATTTGAACGAATTGTTCAAGTGCGTCTTCCTATTACCTATTTTGCTGAAATATCAAGTTGTACAGAGATTGGCCAATCAGATCGCATAGTGCATAACCATCTTAAGTGCCAAATTTGGAATGTAGATGTGCCATGACTCACTTGTATTTTCCTATTGATATTTCTTGGGCATTATACAACGCACATGAGAACCCACCTTTTTTCAAGACATGCTAGAGTGATCAGGAATCTTCAAACTACGGCTCTAGATATATATTTGGGCAGCACACTGGTGTAGTGGTTAGCACTTTCACCTAACAGCAAAAAGGCTCGCTGGTTTGAATCCCGCACGTGACACCATCTGCCTGCGTGGGTTTCCTCTGGGTACTCTGGTTTCTTCCCTCACTCTAAAAACATGCCGGTAGGTAAATTGGATCCTGTCTAAATTAGCCCTAATATGTCCGAAAACACCACCCCATGTTAAAAAAAATAAAATGATTTGCAAATAAGGATCATCTCTTCCTCAGAGAACATGGTGGTGGGAAGAAATTAGTAGCAGTACAAACAACTTCCTGTAGGGGCGTGATGTCATTCCTGTGTGCTGTCCGCCGATTCCCGGAAACAGATATGCGCCACAGACACATACCTATGCGCACACAGCATTCGCGCATCTAGATGCCTTTATCCATATTTGTATGTAAATTAATAGTAAAGCAGATTTCCAAACTGGACTAACAAATGTTTATAGTGAAAGGCAACTGGTGTTTTCTATTAAACAAGGTCTAAATTGGATATTGAAATGCATCACAGTTGAACTTAGGAACGTGTCTTTGCAAAGTTGAACTAAATGAAATCCGTGACTAAAGGATTTGTCAACCTTGGTCCTTAACATTATTTTAATTAAAGACACAGACTGCGTGACATGGGTTTTATATGGCCACAGCAGCCACATTTTATTAACCAAATAATATACTAACATCAAGTAAAACATACCGTTAGTGCAAATTTTAACAAAGTAATGCCCAACAACAAAAGGTCTTTGGGTGTCTTTTAAGGCACAATTTATAACTGGAATGGTCTATGTCCTCAGCTGTGCCCCAACAGGCTCAAAGACGCTCTGACATCACACATACTTCCATATTCCCCTCCCCCTGGGGACCTAGCTCCTGGGAGAACCACCGCTAACCAAGCATAAGCGCCATACCGTAGATGGGCCCCACTAATCCTGTAACCATGTAATTTCTCACTGACCCCCCAAAGACCCCTTGAACCGCCAACTGCTGTGACAATATTGAGCAATATACACCAGTCAGTAAATTATAACCATATCCAATGTGTTTTTTTTTATTTCATTGAAATTAAAAACAAAACAAAACAAAACAAAACATGAAAAAACAAAATCACTCAACACTAGAGACACCAATACGCCCCGTACCTGTCTAGTGCGCTAACTCCTAACACCAGGGCGGGAGGGTGATAAGTTGTCACTTCTGCTAATGCCTTTGCATGTTGCAGAATACGCCCCCTATGCAAGACCCTCTCCTCTGGACCCTGCCCGTTTTAACTTCTGCCTCCAATCAGGTAAGGTCTACACCCCACCACTGACCTAGCTAAACGTTCCCTGACCCTGTTCCTCCCCTAGTCATGCCCATCCATCCATTTTCTCCTACGGGTCTCACTTGACTAAAGGATTCGTCAACCTTGGTCCTTAACATTAAATTAAAGACACAGACTGCGTGACATGGGTTTTATATGGCCACAGCAGCCAAATTTTATTAACCAAAGAATAAAATAACATCACGTAAAACATACTCGTAAGCGCAAACTTTAACAAAGTAATGCCCAACAACAAGAGGTCTTTGGGTGTCTTTTAAGGCACAATTTATAACTGGAATGGTCTCCTCAGCTGTGCCCCAACCGGCTCGAAGACGCTCTGACATCACACATACTTCCATATTCCCCTCCCCTAGGGGACCTAGCTCCTGGGAGAATCACCGCTAACCAAGTGTAAACGCCATACCTTAGATGGGCCCCACTAATCCTGTAACCATGTAATTCCTCACTGACCCCCCAAAGACCACTTGAACCGCCACATGAGCTTGATTGAAAACCTAATTCAAGCGAATCCCTCCACACCTGCAGGGCCCTCACCGCCCCTTCCTGAAGGCCCAAAGACCAGATGTTTATGCCCACAGCATTCAAGTGAACACCATCGTCTCTCCAATAGTGAACAGACTGATCTTCCAACTCCCAGTGCTGAACCTCTATGCCCCCGAACCAGGCCACAAACCTTCCAACCTCCCTGTTCAACTTAATTCTTGCTTTGTTCAAGTGGCCGATGAAGCGAGCAAAAGGAACACCATTCTAGCCACGATATCCAACCATACAATTATGCAGCCAGGAAAATCGTGCATCAAGCGCAAAATGTCAAATTTGACATCTCTCACCAGATCCCTGGCGGCCCAAACCCCCAAATCATTGCCCCCTGCCTGCAGCACTAAAACATCTGGAGGCCTGTCAACTCTCGAATAGTAGTGAAATTCAGGGAGAACCTTGCCCCACATCATGCCCCGGACCCCCAACCATTTAAGAACAGCTTCACTCCGTGGAATGCCTAGTTGCCTCCTCTCGGGCTGGACGTCAGCCCTAACAGCCCCCAGAAAACATGAATCCCCCAAGATCCAGTCCAGGCCAGGCGGAAGATCTGAAAGCGAAACAAAAAGAACATAGAACCATACAAAACACTCAATGTAACTTCAAAGCAGATGAGGGCAAACATAAATCTTGAAACTGTGACGGGAGGGCCCGTGGAACTCAGAATACATCTTATGTCTAAGTCACCCTGTGCTATCCTGGCACAGGGTGAGTGAGAAAATATATCTTGGACTACTTAAAATGGGACAGTAATATTTGTCCACAATATCTCCCAGGATGTATGTAGAGACTATTATTGGTTTGGTTGATTCTGAACGCAACCTGTTAATTGAGTGAGCTGATCACATTGTCCTCTATACAATGTAGGAGACGGGACGACTCCTATTGGAGCTCATGTTAATTAGGTTAATTAGGTTTTGTTTGTATTGTTAATTGTAATTAGCTCCAGCTATTGTGTTTATATTACTGTGTGAAGCTCGGTGCCCACAAGTCTGGGCGAAAGGTCATGTCTCAGTCACCTAGGCTGTATAAAGGATTAGATAATTAGCTCATGTTAATTAGGTTACAGTTGTATTGTTAGAGGAGGTTCCAACGGCATATAAAGTCTTGTAATTTTGATTCTAAATAAAGTTAGTCCTGATGTACTCCAAGACTGGTGTTGTCTAGTTCTTGGGGGTTCCTATAGCCAGATCCATTGGACTTGTGTTCCAGAACTTAGGAAGCGGTATACAGACGGAAGCACTCAAGCGGAGTGTGGGACGTTCCGTGACATTGGTGGCAAGCAGCGGGAAAGCTTCCTGCAGTCTGGAAAATCTAAACCTCCAACTGGATCCAAGATCAGGATAGCAGACTTCAGTCACCCCAGCGGAGATATGGACCTGGCATCAGAATTCCCGGGGCTGCTGCGGATCATCCTTTCAATATACACCAGGACTGTGTCTGAGGATGAATACCTGGAGCTTAGGCAGCAAATTCGGGTGGAGCTCTGGATTGCAGCCCTCCGTCTCTCTGGTATAAAACAGGGCAAGTGCTTTCCAACCCAAGAGCAACAGGCCAGTGACCAACGGGCATTGCGGATGGCATTCCTGGGAGAGCGGCCCCAGGAGCAATGGGTGACTGAGTCTGACAGGTTGGTCCAGCAGGAGATAGAGCTGGACAATCGTTATCGGGCTCTGCAATGGCACGCAGAGGAGGGATATTTAGGGGAGACAACAGAATGCTCTCCGGAGGGATATGACTTTGGCGGCCCTGGATTGCTGTGGGAGAGCCTTACAGATCTTTTTATGTTTGGCGATGAAGGGGAACCTGACCTTGAGGACCTGAGAGAATATAAAGAGTCTATGCTCGGTCTTGCAGGGGTCTCAGAGCTCAAACCTGATCTGGACCATTTGCTAAGGAAGGAACAGCATCTGGAAAGGGCATACAGGAAACTGCTAGAACAAGTTCAGCAGCATGCCAGAGAATCGGCAGTGGAAAATCCGGAGATTGCCGTCCCCAAACCTGAAGTGCTGACAACAGGGCAGAGCTCTGCTAACCTCTGCCCAGAAATGATAGCATCTTCTGGGTTCCATGGACAGGAGATGGTGAACCTCTATCCCCAGACATCAGTTGCAGAGACATGGGATTTGATAGACTTTTCTGCTGAGGAAGAACAACCTGATGAGCCTCCAGCAGAAGAGCTGCTATCAGGGCCAAAGTTCACTGTGTTCTGCCCAGCACCAACAGTGGCTTTGGCCTTCCTGAGAGAAGAGGTAGTCAGCCTTTCTCCCACAACACTGACAGGGATATGTGATTTTCTGCCAGCAGCATCTATGGAGTTAAAACAAACTTCTCCAGCTGAAGATCTGGTAACTGAACAGAGGGTCCAAGACCTCTGTCCCACACTTTTACCAATTCCAGAGACTGGGGATTTAATAGACGTTTCTGTAGAGGAGGAACCACCTGGCAAACCCCCAGCAGAAGTGCTGGCAACCGGACAGAGGGTCCAAGACCTCTGCCCCATACCTGCAGCAATTGTGGAGGCTCAGGGTGAGAAGATGGCAATCACTTCCCAGCAGCAGATACAGGGGGAGAAGGGAGAGGAGGTGTGTGTTGTCTCTCCCCAACAGTTGGCCAGGGTGGAGGAAGCGGGCTTTCCTCCCCGGCAAAGATCCGTGTACCTGGGAGACAGTACCATCGACATGTCGTCCCAGCAGCCAGATGAGGGAATAGAAAAGGAAGCAGCCGGCTCACCTCCCCAATGGCAGCTACACAGTTTGGGAGTGGAGGAAGCCAGCCTCCTGCCCCAACGGTTAGCCGGAGCGGAGGATGCGGAGGCCCCAGCAGAAGTGCTGGCAACAGGGCAGAGTGTTACCAACCTCTGCCCAGCACCGGCAACAACTACAGAGTTCCAGGGAGGCGGGGCAGTTGGCCTCCCTCTCCAACAGTTAGCCGGAACAGATGGTGTGGGGTTTCCAGCAGAAGGGCTGGCAACAGGGCCGAGGACTGCTGGACTCTGCCCTCAACTAACAGAGGATGGATTTCCTGTGAAGGTGGATGGGACTTCAGTCTCCACCTGTATACCCCAGGGATGCTGGGCAGTGGGCCCCGATCCCCAACAGCATGACAGAGTGAGCCCAGACACCCTATCTTCTCTCCAGCGGCAGAAAGGATTCCAGGGAGAAGGGCAAGTCCAGGCCTCTCCCCAGCGGCAGATATGTTCTCTGAGAGGGGCAGAGGTTGGCTGGGTGAGTAATGCTTTGTTTGGAACAATTTGTTTGGGATACTGTGTGGGTACAGGCAGTAGAGGACTGGAGCTACTTACTAACTTCGGAGTCAACCCGTCTGGGGTCTCCTTCTGTGTTAGTCTCCTGCCGAAAGGGGAGAGATGTGACGGGAGGGCCCGTGGAACTCAGAATACATCTTATGTCTAAGTCACCCTGTGCTATCCTGGCACAGGGTGAGTGAGAAAATATATCTTGGACTACTTAAAATGGGACAGTAATATTTGTCCACAATATCTCCCAGGATGTATGTAGAGACTATTATTGGTTTGGTTGATTCTGAACGCAACCTGTTAATTGAGTGAGCTGATCACATTGTCCTCTATACAATATAGGAGACGGGACGACTCCTATTGGAGCTCATGTTAATTAGGTTAATTAGGTTTTGTTTGTATTGTTAATTGTAATTAGCTCCAGCTATTGTGTTTATATTACTGTGTGAAGCTCGGTGCCCACAAGTCTGGGCGAAAGGTCATGTCTCAGTCACCTAGGCTGTATAAAGGATTAGATAATTAGCTCATGTTAATTAGGTTACAGTTGTATTGTCAGAGGAGGTTCCAACGGCATATAAAGTCTTGTAATTTTGATTCTAAATAAAGTTAGTCCTGATGTACTCCAAGACTGGTGTTGTCTAGTTCTTGGGGGTTCCTATAGCCAGATCAATTGGACTTGTGTTCCAGAACTTAGGAAGCGGTATACAGACGGAAGCACTCAAGCGGAGTGTGGGACGTTCCGTGACAGAAACAATCTGACTCCCACCTCCCTATTATACATCTCACTACCTGGGAACCCAAAACCCATCTGGCCACCTCTGTAGCCACCCCCACACAAAAGGAATGAGTATTAAACTGGGAAACCTCTCTGCCCGCCCTGGCCAAACAACAGCGAAAAACGGACAAAAACTGAAAGCGCGACAAGGACGAGCCATCCTTGTGCAGCAAAAAGGAATCTAGCCCCAACCCCCTCACCCTGAGATACCGTTGAACAGAAGAAACTGGACAAACCGAGTCCGGCAGCACCCGAAACAACCACACAGAAACCCCCTTTCCCAACTGATCAGTTTTTGACTTCCCAATATGAATCCGGACGCAATCGCCGGCGCCACTGTCACTTCTGAAAATTTTAGCCCACCCACTCCACACCTGTTCTTGCTTACCAACTCCCCAATTCGCAACGACCCAAAAAAGGCCAACGCAAAAGCCACAGTGAACAGCCGCACCTCATAATCAGAGGTGCAAACCCTGGGCAACTTCTCCACCAGATCCCAAAGCAAATCGAACGAGACCTGGCGCCTAGTATCTGGCTATACCCATGCCAGAATCCCTTCATAGCCTGTTGCACCCTAAAGTCTTTTGTCACATCACTCAGGCCTTGCATCTGGAAGAGAAAAGCTAAAGCAGCCAAACGCTTGTTCATTTTTGAAACCGACGCGCCGCGGCTGTAGAACCCCTGAAGTGGTGGCGCAGAGGCGACGACTAAAGATGTGTCCCATAGGCATGATGTGGCAGGCAAAATTAGGCTTACCCAATAAAGACTGCAATTGCCTAAGCCTAACCTTCTTCGCCGTCTCAGCCTCAGCCACCATCTGACGCAGATCTTCCAGTTTGTCAATCGGCAGGCAACATTCCATGTCCTGTTTTTTCAGGCGCCAGAGGAATCCCGAACCGTGTCGCAATAGATTCCAAAGTGTGCAACAGTACAGAACAGACTGAGGAATCTGGGGGACCAATGCAAAGGAAATCATCAAGATGTGCAGGAAATGGAACAGCCCATCGGGAGACAACGGTCAAGAAAAAACTGCCCATCCCAACAACAACCCAGCAGATTTTGACTCTCCAGATGTATCGGCAGCAGGCGGAAGGCAGATTCAATATCCGTATTTGCCAACAACGAACCCTGGCCATAACTTTGCACCCAACCGACTGCGGCATCAAAGGAGGTATGAGACCGAAGCCAGATCCGGAGAAATGGTATCATTCACCGAAGCCCCTTTCGGATACGACAAATGATGTATTAATCAAAATTTGTTGGGTTCCTTTTTGTGGACAACCCCCAAGGGGGACACATGGAAAGACGGAACGGGAGGATGATCAAATGGTCCGGCCATTCCCCCAAGTACCTCTTTTGCCAACTTGTCAGAAACAACCTCGGGAAATTGCCATGTTGATTTCAGATTTCAGAGGCCGTGGGGACGGCCACTGGCCCAGAACACGGCATACGAAAACCATGGGCAAAACCATTGGCCAAAAAAACTCGCCCCCTCTGCGGATATCTATCTAGATACGGCACCATCGCGGGAAGGCTTACCGGCTTCCTCGTCATAGCGCAGCCAAGCAGTACCCCCATAAACTCTATACGCTTCTCCAATGGCGTCCAGGTAACTAAAAAGCGGAGAGCAATTCTCCGGTGCTTTTTCGCCAATTAAGCTGGCCAAGATGGCAAACGCCTGAAGCCAATTAGCAAAAGGGGGGATAAGCCACCAGCGGCGCTTCTCCTCCTCCTTCTTGCTTTCGTCCGCCTTGCCCTTTTCTATATTAAATTTCTCCAACGGCAAAAGGGAGAATATTTCCACATATTCCCCCTTCCAGATCTTTTCCCATACGTCCTGCTTTAGATGGCCCCCCCCCCCGGGCCCTCAAAGCACATGTAAATTTCGCACTTCGCCGCATCCACCAACCTCACCCTATCCTCGGTGGACTCCTTCACTTTATTAGTTTCGGAGGACCCGCCTGCCCCCGCCCTGGGGGCCGACATAGAAATTGGCCCCACTGAGGGAGGCGGAGAAGGAACCACTAAGCCCTTGCTAGAAGCAGCAGGGGCCCATGACCCCACGGGCCCCTGAGATGGGGAAAAAGACCTGGCCAGGTCAAACGGGCCAATAACTCCCCGAAAACCTGCAAAAAATGTGGACAAAACCAGTGCGGCACCCAAGGCCCCGACCGTAGACCCTTAAGCCCCCGAAATAACCCCCTGAGAAACTCCCAAACTAACCGCCCCCTGCTGACTATTAGACATAGGTAAAACTGGTGACTTACCGGGCTGCAGCTGCTCCACCACACGACCAGCCGTTCAGATCCCAGCTGGCTCCGCAAAGCAGGGCGCCTCCCAGCAGACCAATCGTCATCATCTGCGCTGGTGACCTCACCGTACTTGGCCGAAGTTTCTTGCTGTATTGGCGTCCCCTGCCTTCTGCGTTCTGGCGACTCCGACTCGGGGCTACTGAAAGCTTCCTTGTCCGCCCCAGCCATGGCTCTCATGGATGATGAGCCGCGGGGCACCGTAGAACCCCCAGCTGTAGCAGGGACCCATTGTCTCTTTAAGGGGGTGTGTCCCCAGCCCGAGTCACTGACTGGCTCCTAGTGCTGTATCCACAGACAGAGCCGACTGCCCCAGATCCCCGTGGCGGTGACTGGTGGGGGAGGACCGTGGAACCCCCCCAGTGTGTTCCCCCACCTTCAGGGCAGCAATCCCGCTAGAAGCAGCCGAGTGGCCATGACGCCCCCCACTGCACGTCCCACATTGTCTCCCAGGCCAAGCCGCCCCCCCTTCAGCACCTCAGCGGGGGGGCAGCCGCACCGGCTATCGATGAGAGGGGGAGGAGGGCACCGGGGTAGGATTCCTCCCAGGGCCCCCGCCGGGACTGAGAGCAGGCAGCCCAGTAGCAAGCCCTGGAGGGTCCCTGTGACAGGGGCTCTTTAGTGGACGTTGGGCCCGAGGGACAGAGGATGGACTCAGGTGCTCCAGAGGATGCACCTTCCTAGCCCGTTTTTGGCCTGGAGGGGAAGGGGCAGGTGAGGGAGAAGCTCCCGACCCCCCCAAGCACATCAGACAGCTGCTGCTGCAGCCACTGAGGGCCCCGTTCGACTGCTGCGGCCCTGACCTGCGCCAACTAGGCCTCCAAGTCACTCATCTTTCTAATCTATCTACCTGCAGGTGGGGGACGAAGTTGTCACTTCTCCTAACACCTTTGAATGTTGCAGAATACACCCCCTACGCAAGACCCTCTCCATTCTAACTTCTGCCTCCAATCAGGTAAGGTCTACACCCCTGCCCCCACCACTGACCTAGCTGACCGTGCCCGACCCTGATCCTCCCCTAGTCATGCAGCTCCTCAGTCCATTTTCTCCTACGGGTCTCACTTTCTTATATTTGCTTGGGGATAGAGTGCAGAGGCATTAGAAGTCTTGTCATGTTTTGGGGATGTCTGCACCCCTGATAAGGTGAAGACACCTCCCAAATTTTGCCACTTTATCCTTTAAATTTATTCACTTCCTGTTACATAGCCAAACAGGAAGTAAGGGTAAAACCCTACCAATGTCTTTCCTTGGGGACACACAGGTCAATCCAAATAGTTTCCCCATTAGGTAAATTGCACTCTAGCATTTTGCTCTGTACACCCCAAATTATTAGGTATCTTGGACTTTGGGGTTTATTTACTAAAAGCAAATCCACTTTGCACTACAAGTGCAGTTGGTGGCGATCGGAGGGGGACACGCAAGGAGAATAAAAAAACACCAACTTTGCTTCTACATGATTGGATGTCAAAATCACCAGTGCTTCCCCTCAGATTTTCAGCGACTACACTTGTATTGCAGAGGGGATTTGTCTTTAATAAACCCAAAAATACCTAAGAATTTGGGGTATACACAACAAAGTGCTAGAGATTGACCTGTGTGTCCCCAAGGAAAGACATTGGTAGGGTTTTACCCTCACTTCCTGTTTAGATATGTGACAGGAAGTGAAGCCAATTTTAAGAAAAGGGACACAAAGCCCAACGTAAAAAATACAAGCAAGGGTTCTAACACTCAATTGGTTTCCCTAAAATACCCACAATTAGAACAGGATTGTCTTGAACTAGATTTTAGCGCATTGCTCTAAATCAGTGCTTTTCAACCCTGTCCTCCAGTACCCCCAACAGGCCATGTTTTCAGGTTTTCCATCATCTTGCCTAGGTGCTTTAAATCACAGTCTATGGCTTGGTATTTTGGACAGCTATTTTAACTTAAATTCCCAAAACATGTCCTGTCGGGGGTACTTGAGGACTGAGGCTGAGAACCACTGTGCTAAAATGGAAAATTGAATACTTACCTCTTTGTAATTTCTTTCCTGGTGACTATCAATGGCAGCATATGCACAATCCATGCATATGCTACTATGAAGGCACCAGGAAAGTAAATTAGACAAATCACACATTTCGTTGTTTTGCTATGCCAATCAGCCTAGTTAAGCTGCAGCTGGGAAATATGTTGCATTAAAAGAAAAGAAAAAAAAAACAAAAAAAAAAAACAAAACAACAACAACAAACACCACACATGAAACATAAAAGTTTGCTACAAATTTTTTTGGTCAACAAAACAGGACTTGGAAAAGAGCAAGGAAAAACACATGTATGTTAATTTGAGACACTAACAGAAAATGTTTTTTGAGGTATGACCATTTTGCATTGTAAATTGACATGAGTTAAAAGGACTGTGCCCACAAATGGCTATCTATTAAGGATTTAAACATTAGTCACAATATCTTGACAAAGATTTTGCCAAAAAAGGCAGCACAGACAATTAAATCAAAGTGAACAACCTACAAACGACACAACATCAGAAAGGTTTCAGGGGAAAATATCCCCCACCCAAAAAAATACAATAAATCAAAGAAAAAAAAACTTGCTCAAAAACACATCCGTTTTGCAAAGACATACTAAACAAAATACAAAGTGAAAATACACGTGTTACAAACTCGATAAGGACACCCAAATGTACTCTCTTGCCGGCCCCACACACAATCTTGCCTCTTTTCAGGGCAAGGTAAAGAATGCTATCTGCAAGCTTTTATATAACATTGGTTTGTGTGCTAATGAGACAATTGAAAACACATGCACAGTCCATGAAACACACAAAATGTAAGTTCACCCAATGTAGAGACAGAACTTCAAAGTGGGTACACCTATTAAGGATGTCCTTAACCACTTGCCGACCGCCTCACGCAGATATACTGCGGCAGAATGGCACAGGCAGGCAAAATCACGTACCTGGTACGTGATCTGCCTCCCGCGGGCGGGGGGTCCGATTGGACCCCCCCCGTGCCCGAGGCAGTCGGCTTCTGTCCGGGAGGGATCAGAGGTGAGGGGGAGACCATCCATTCGTGCCCCCCCTCGCGATCGCTCCCAGCCAATGAGATTCTTCCTCTGCTGCTGTATAGTAAACAGCAGCAGAGGAAGTGATGTCATCTCTCCTCGGATCGGTATTTTCCGTTCCGGCGCCGAGGAGAGAAGACATTTGAGTGAGCTGCACAACACACACAGTAGAACACGCCAGGCACACATTACACCCCTCATCACCCCCCGATCACCCCCCCTGATCACCCCCCAATCACCCCCCCCACACACACACTGACACCAAGCAGTTTTTTTTTCTGATTATTGCATTGGTGTCAGTTTGTGACAGTGTGTGTGTGTGTGTGGTAGGGCAATTAGTGTTAGCCCCCTTTAGGTCTAGGGTACCCCCCAACCCCCCTAATAAAGTTTTAACCCCTTGATCACCCCCCGTCGCCAGTGTCACTAAGCGACCATTTTTCTGATCGCTGTATTAGTGTTACTGGTGACACTAGTTAGGGAGGTAAATATATAGGTTCGCCGTCAGCGTTTTATAGTGTCAGGGACCCCCATATACAACCTAATAAAGGTTTTAACCCCTTGATTGCCCTCTAGTTAACCCTTTCACCAGTGATCACCGTGTTACTGTTACGGGTGACGCTGGTTAGTTAGTTTATTTTTTATAGTGTCAGGGCACCCGCCATTTATTACCTAATAAAGGTTTAGCCCCCTGATCGCCCAGCGGTGATATAATTTAGGTATTAGGGTCAGATAGGGTCTGCGTCACCCCAGGCAGCGTCAGGTTAGCGCCAGTACCACTAACACCCACACACGCAGCATACGCCTCCCTTAGTGGTATAGTATCTGAACAGATCAATATCTGATCCGATCAGATCTATACTACCATCCCCAGCAGTTTAGGGTTCCCAAAAACACAGTGTTAGCGGGATCAGCCCAGATACCTGCTAGCATTTGCGTTTTGCCCTTCCGCCCAGCCCAGCCCAGCCCAGCCCAGCCCACCCAAGTGCAGTATTGATCGATCACTGTCACTTACAAAACACTAAACACACATAACTGCAGCATTCGCAGAGTCAGGCCTGATCCCTGCGATCGCTAACAGTTTTTTTGGTAGCGTTTTGGTGAACTGGCAAGCACCATCCCCAGGCAGCGTCAGGTTAGCGCCAGTAGCGCTAACACCCACGCACACACCGTACACCTCCCTTAGTGGCATAGTATCTGAACGGATCAATATCTGATCTGATCAGATCTATACTAGCGTCCCCAGCAGTTTAGGGTTCTCAAAAACGCAGTGTTAGCGGGATCAGCCCAGATACCTGCTAGCACCTGCGTTTTGCCCCTCCGCTTGGCCCAGCCCAGCCCACCCAAGTGCAGTATCGATCGATCACTGTCACTTACAAAACACTAAACACATAACTGCAGCGTTCGCAGAGTCAGGCCTGATCCCTGCGATTGCTAACAGTTTTTTGGTAGCGTTTTGGTGAACTGGCAAGCACCATCCCCAGGCAGCGTCAGGTTAGTGCCAGTAGCGCTAACACCCACGCACGCACTGTACACCTCCCTTAGTGGTATAGTATCTGAACGGATAAATATCTGATCTGATCAGATCTATACTAGCGTCCCCAGCAGTTTAGGGTTCCCAAAAACGCAGTGTTAGCGGGATCAACCCAGATACCTGCTAGCAACTGCATTTTGCCCCTCCGCCCGGCCCAGCTCAGCCCACCCAAGTGCAGTATCGATCGATCACTGTCACTTACAAAACACTAAACGCATAACTGCAGCGTTCGCAGAGTCAGGCCTGATCCCTGCGATCGCTAACAGTTTTTTTGGTAGCGTTTTGGTGAACCGGCAAGCACCAGAGGCCTAGCACACCCCAGTCATAGTCAAACCAGCACTGCAGTAACACTTGGTGATGTAGCGAGTCCCATAAGTGCAGTTCAAGCTGGTGAGGTGGCAAGCATTTTTTTTTTTTCTTTGATAATCTTTATTGGCATTTCTTAAATTACATACCTACAACAAACATATTTAAAATAACCAGGTTCCATGCAAACGTAGTGAACTAGACACGGGGCCGCATACCCCCCCGTCCGTTCCTACCCTGCTCCCGTTACATTTATTTATTATTTCACCAGTTGGTTTTTCATACTACAGATTCAAGCATCAGGTAGACCTTTTTCCCCTATCCCACCTATTGTCCCTATTCCCCTCCCACCCAAAGGCTATGTCCCACCTCATTTCCCTTGGTCTTGACATCCAATACTTATTAACCATGGGTTCCACATCTTTTCAAATTTTTTAAGGTTCCCTCTTCTAACATATAGGGCTCTCTCCTTCCATACTATATCATTCACTATCTTAACCCACTCCTCAACTGTCGGGGGGGGGATTGTTTGCCATCTTTGCATGATAAGCTTCCGTGCTTGGTACAGGCATCTCAAAACTGCTGTTTTGGCCGCTACCTCCTCTGAGCCCCACTCTTTATAGCCAAAGATACAGAATCTGATATCTGCCTCCAAGGGTATCCCCCATCTACTACCAATAGCCTCAACTACCCCAAGCCAGTAACGTACTAGCCTGGGACATCTCCATATCATGTGTATCAAGTCACCCACCTCCCCGCACCTAGGGCAGCTGGCATCTGATCTTACACCAAAACGGAATAATTTTTTTGGAGTGTAATATGCTCTGTGCATCAACATTAAGTGAGAGAACCTCTGTGCAGGAGAGGCCGAGACCTCCTGCCCTATCTTCAGTATTTCCCTCCATTGTGCATCTGTTAATTTCCCCACATCCGTCTCCCATCCCTCCCTGCAACCAAGATGCATTGATCCTGTAATAGTTTTCCCGCACAGTTGGAGATATATCCCTGAGATAAAACCCTTTATCTTCCCGGGTTTAACCACTTTTTGAAGCAGTGCAGCATCTGTCCATACCAGGGGACCTGCCCTGAATTGAGCATCTAAAGCAGATCTCATTTGTAGATACCTAAAAAAAGTTTGTCTAGGAATGCCATTCTCCTTCTGGAGATCCTCAAAGGTTTTTAATACATTCCCTTTGTACAACTGGGATAGCCTATTTATGCCCCACCTCGTCCATTCCTTAAATTCCCCCATGGCCATGATCTCCTGCAAGTTCCTATTATGCCAGAGGGGGGCATATTCTGTAAACCCGACATATCCCATTATACTCTTAGTTACCTTCCAGACTTTAATTATCAGCTTAGATGTTGGACCGTTACCGGGTAGAGAATCTGCCTCCAGGGCCTCCACCACCATTTTATGTGGCGCCTCCAGGGTTAACAAACCCCTGTCAGCACTTCCAACCCCTATGTGCTGCAACTGGGCTGCCAGGAAATAACACCTTGGATGCGGGAGGGCCATTCCTCCTTCTTTAACTGGTAGCTGTAGGGTTTGAAGACTGATCCTAGCCTTCCCCCTCCTCCACAGGAGCTCTCTAAATAGCATGTCAATTCTTTTAAACCATCTTTTATTCATCCACACCGGTGAATTATGTAACAAATATAGTAATTGGGGTAACCACACCATCTTAATTAGGTTGCCTCTCCCTGCTACAGACAGGGGCAACCGGCTCCAGATATCTATTTTACACTTAAATTTATCCAACAATGGAGCTATATTATCTTCAATATACTGATTTGGATCTTTTGTCATGTTGATACCCAGATAGCGAATTGTTGATACTAGTGTTAGCGGGATCAGCCCAGATACCTGCTAGCACCTGCGTTTTGCCCCTCCGCTTGGCCCAGCCCAGCCCACCCAAGTGCAGTATCGATCGATCACTGTCACTTACAAAACACTAAACACATAACTGCAGCGTTCGCAGAGTCAGGCCTGATCCCTGCGATTGCTAACAGTTTTTTGGTAGCGTTTTGGTGAACTGGCAAGCACCATCCCCAGGCAGCGTCAGGTTAGTGCCAGTAGCGCTAACACCCACGCACGCACTGTACACCTCCCTTAGTGGTATAGTATCTGAACGGATAAATATCTGATCTGATCAGATCTATACTAGCGTCCCCAGCAGTTTAGGGTTCCCAAAAACGCAGTGTTAGCGGGATCAACCCAGATACCTGCTAGCAACTGCATTTTGCCCCTCCGCCCGGCCCAGCTCAGCCCACCCAAGTGCAGTATCGATCGATCACTGTCACTTACAAAACACTAAACGCATAACTGCAGCGTTCGCAGAGTCAGGCCTGATCCCTGCGATCGCTAACAGTTTTTTTGGTAGCGTTTTGGTGAACCGGCAAGCACCAGAGGCCTAGCACACCCCAGTCATAGTCAAACCAGCACTGCAGTAACACTTGGTGATGTAGCGAGTCCCATAAGTGCAGTTCAAGCTGGTGAGGTGGCAAGCATAAGTAGTGTCCCGCTGCCACCAAGAAGAAGACAAACACAGGCCCATCGTGCCCATAATGCCCTTCCTGCTGCATTCGCCAATCCTAATAATTGGGAACCCACCACTTCTGCAGCACCCGTACTCTCCCCATTCACATCCCCAACCAAATGCAGTCGGCTGCATGAGAGGCATTTTCTTTATGTCCTCCCGAGTACCCCTACCCAACGAACCCCCCCAAAAAAAGATGTCGTGTCTGCAGCAAGCGCGGATATAGACGTGACACCTGCTATTATTGTCCCTCCTGTCCTGACAATCCTGGTCTTTGCATTGGTGAATGTTTTGAACGCCACCATACACTAGTTGAGTATTAGCGTACAGCATTGCACAGACTAGGCACACTAACACAGGGTCTCCCAAGATGCCATCGCATTTTGAGAGACCCGGACCTTGGACCGGTTACAGTTATAAAAGTTACAGTTACAAAAAAAAGTGTAAAAAAAACCAAAAAAAAAACAAAAAAAAAATATATAGAATAAAAAAAAAATAGTTGACGTTTTATTGTTCTCTCTCTCTCTATTCTCTCTCTATTGTTCTGCTCTTTTTTACTGTATTCTATTCTGCAATGTTTTATTGTTATTATGTTTTATCATGTTTGCTTTTCAGGTATGCAATTTTTTATACTTTACTGTTTACTGTGTTTAATTGTTAACCTTTTTTTTGTCTTCAGGTACGCCATTCACGACTTTGAGTGGTTATACCAGAATGATGCCTGCAGGTTTAGGTATCATCTTGGTATCATTCTTTTCAGGCAGCGGTCGGCTTTCATGTAAAAGCAATCCTAGCAGCTAATTAGCCTCTAGACTGCTTTTACAAGCAGTGGGAGGGAATGCCCCCCCCCCACAGTCTTCCATGTTTTTCTCTGGCTCTCCTGTCTCAACAGGGAACCTGAGAATGCAGCCGGTGATTCAGTGGCTCCAGTGGCTCCAAACATCTCTATGGCCTAAGAAACCGGAAGCTACGAGCATTTCATGACTTAGATTTCGCCGGATGTAAACAGCGCCATTGGGAAATTGGGAAAGCATTTTATCACACTGATCTTGGTGTGGTCAGATGCTTTGAGGGCAGAGGAGAGATCTAGGGTCTAATAGACCCCAATTTTTTCAAAAAAGAGTACCTGTCACTACCTATTGCTATCATAGGGGATATTTACATTCCCTGAGATAACAATAAAAATGATTTAAAAAAAATAAAAATGAAAGGAACAGTTTAAAAATAAGATAAAAAAGCAAAAAAATAATAAAGAAAAAAAAAAAAGCACCCCTGTCCCCCCCTGCTCTCGCGCAAAGGCGAACGCAAGCGTCAGTCTGGCGTCAAATGTAAACAGCAATTGCACCGTGCATGTGAGGTATCACCATGAAGGTCAGTTTAAGGGCAATAATTTTAGCAGTAGACCTCCTCTGTAAATCTAAAGTGGTAACCTGTAAAGGCTTTTAAAGGCTTTTAAAAATGTATTTAGTTTGTTGCCACTGCACGTTTGTGTGCAATTTTAAAGCATGTCATGTTTGGTATCCATGTACTTGGCCTAAGATCATCTTTTTTATTTCATCAAACATTTGGGCAATATAGTGTGTTTTAGTGCATTAAAATTTAAAAAAGTGTGTTTTTTCCCAAAAAAATGCTTTTGAAAAATCGCTGCGCAAATACTGTGTGAAACAAAAAATGAAACACCCACCATTTTAATCTGTAGGGCATTTGCTTTAAAAAAATATATAATGTTTGGGGGTTGAAAGTAATTTTCTTGCAAAAAAAAAAACATTTTCATGTAAACAAGAAGTGTCAGAAAGGGCTTTGTCTTCAAGTGGTTAGAAGAGTGGGTGATGTGTGACATAAGCTTCTAAATGTTGTGCATAAAATGCCAGGACAGTTCAAAACCCCCCCCAAATGACCCCATTTTGGAAAGTAGACACCCCAAGCTATTTGCTGAGAGGCATGTCGAGTCCATGGAATATTTTATATTGTGACACAAGTTGCGGGAAAAAAACAACATTTTTTTTTTTTTTTGCACAAAGTTGTCACTAAATGATATATTGCTCAAACATGCCATGGGAATATGTGAAATTACACCCCAAAATACATTCTGTTGCTTCGGGGATACCACATGTGTGAGACTTTTTGGGAGCCTAGCCACGTACGGGACCCCGAAAACCAAGCACCACCTTCAGGCTTTCTAAGGGCGTACATTTTTGATTTCACTCTTCACTGCCTATCACAGTTTCGGAGGCCATGGAATGCCCAGGTGGCACAACCCCCCACCCCTCCAAATGACCCTATTTTGGAAAGTAGACACCCCAAGCTATTTGCTGAGAGGTATAGTGAGTATTTTGCAGACCTCTCTCTTTGTCACAAAGTTTTGAAAATTGAAAAAAGAAAAAAAAAATGTTTTTCTTGTCTTTCTTCATTTTCAAAAACAAATGAGAGCTGCAAAATACTCACCATGCCTCTCAGCAAATAGCTTGGAGTGTCTACTTTCCAAAATGGGGTCATTTGGGGGGGTTTGTGCCACCTGGGCATTCCATGGCCTCTGAAACTGTGATAGGCAGTGAAGAGTGAAATCAAAAATTTACGCCCTTAGAAAGCCTGAAGGCGGTGCTTGGTCTTCGGGGTCCCGTACGCGGCTAGGCTCCCAAAAAGTCCCACACATGTGGTATCCCCATACTCAGGAGAAGCAGCTAAATGTATTTTGGGGTGCAATTCCACATATGCCCATGGCCTGTGTGAGCAATATATCATTTAGTGACAACTTTGTGCAAAACAAACGAACAAAAAAACAATTTGTCACATTCCCGCAAATTGTGTCAAAATATAAAATATTCCATGGACTCAAAATGCCTCTCAGGAAATAGCTTGAGGTGTCTACTTTCCAAAATGGGGTCATTTGGGGGGATTTTGTGCCATCTGGGCATTTTATGGTCTTCAAAACTGTGATAGGTAGTGAGGAGTGAAATCAAAAATTTACGCCCTTAGAAATCCTGAAGGCGGTGATTGGTTTTCTGGGCCCCGTACTCGGCTAGGCTCCCAAAAAGTCCCACACATGTGGTATCCCCATACTCAGGAGAAGCAGCTAAATGTATTTTGGGGTGTAATTCCACACATGCCCATGGCCTGTGTGAGCAATATATCATTTAGTGACAACTTTTTGTCAATTTTTTTTTTGTCATTATTCAATCACTTGGGACAAAAAAAAATAATATTCAATGGGCTCAACATGCCTCTCAGCAATTTCCTCGGGGTGTCTACTTTCCAAAATGGGGTCATTTGGGGGGTTTTGTACTGCCCTGTCATTTTAGCACTACAAGAAATGACATAGGCAGTCATAAACTAAAAGCTATATAAATTCCAGAAAATGTACCCTAGTTTGTAGACGCTATAACTTTTGCGCAAACCAATAAATATACGCTTATTGACATTTTTTTTACCAAAGACATGTGGCCGAATACATGTTGGCCTAAATGTATGACTAAAATTGAGTTTATTGGATTTTTTTTATAACAAAAAGTAGAAAATATAATTTTTTTTCAAATTTTTTGGTCTTTTTACGTTTATAGCGCAAAAAATAAAAACCGCAGAGGTGATCAAATACCATCAAAAGAAAGCTCTATTTGTGGGAAGAAAAGGACGCACATTTCATTTGGGTACAGCATTGCATGACCGCGCAATTAGCAGTTAAAGCAACGCAGTGCCAAATTGTAAAAAGTGCTCTGGTCAGGAAGGGGGTAAATCCTTCTGGGGCTGAAGTGGTTAAATTACTAACCCAAAAAACACACTCTCTGTGCATGCCCAGAAAAATCCAAGTGCTGTTAACACACAAAAAGCACAAAAAAAAACAAAGTCCCTGAGCATGTCCAGACCAACCCAAATGCAGCTAGCACAAAATAAGCAAACCCCCGTTCCAAAAAAAATATATAATGTTTGGGGGTTGAAAGTAATTTTCTTGCAAAAAAAAAAAACATTTTCATGTAAACAAGAAGTGTCAGAAAGGGCTTTGTCTTCAAGTGGTTAGAAGAGTGGGTGATGTGTGACATAAGCTTCTAAATGTTGTGCATAAAATGCCAGGACAGTTCAAAACCCCTCCAAATGACCCCATTTTGGAAAGTAGACACCCCAAGCTATTTGCTGAGAGGCATGTCGAGTCCATGGAATATTTTATATTGTGACACAAGTTGCGGGAAAAAAACAACATTTTTTTTTTTTGTTTGCACAAAGTTGTCACTAAATGATATATTGCTCAAACATGCCATGGGAATATGTGAAATTACACCCCAAAATACATTCTGTTGCTTCGGGGATACCACATGTGTGAGACTTTTTGGGAGCCTAGCCACGTACGGGACCCCGAAAACCAAGCACCACCTTCAGGCTTTCTAAGGGCGTACATTTTTGATTTCACTCTTCACTGCCTATCACAGTTTCGGAGGCCATGGAATGCCCAGGTGGCACAACCCCCCCACCCCTCCAAATGACCCTATTTTGGAAAGTAGACACCCCAAGCTATTTGCTGAGAGGTATAGTGAGTATTTTGCAGACCTCTCTCTTTGTCACAAAGTTTTGAAAATTGAAAAAAGAAAAAAAAAAATGTTTTTCTTGTCTTTCTTCATTTTCAAAAACAAATGAGAGCTGCAAAATACTCACCATGCCTCTCAGCAAATAGCTTGGAGTGTCTACTTTCCAAAATGGGGTCATTTGGGGGGGTTTGTGCCACCTGGGCATTCCATGGCCTCTGAAACTGTGATAGGCAGTGAAGAGTGAAATCAAAAATTTACACCCTTAGAAAGCCTGAAGGCGGTGCTTGGTCTTCGGGGTCCCGTACGCGGCTAGGCTCCCAAAAAGTCCCACACATGTGGTATCCCCATACTCAGGAGAAGCAGCTAAATGTATTTTGGGGTGCAATTCCACATATGCCCACGGCCTGTGTGAGCAATATATCATTTAGTGACAACTTTGTGCAAAACAAACGAACAAAAAAACAATTTGTCATTTTCCAGCAAATTGTGTCAAAATATAAAATATTCCATGGACTCAAAATGCCTCTCAGGAAATAGCTTGAGGTGTCTACTTTCCAAAATGGGGTCATTTGGGGGGATTTTGTGCCATCTGGGCATTTTATGGCCTTCAAAACTGTGATAGGTAGTGAGGAGTGAAATCAAAAATTTACGCCCTTAGAAATCCTGAAGGCGGTGATTGGTTTTCTGGGCCCCGTACTCGGCTAGGCTCCCAAAAAGTCCCACACATGTGGTATCCCCATACTCAGGAGAAGCAGCTAAATGTATTTTGGGGTGTAATTCCACACATGCCCATGGCCTGTGTGAGCAATATATCATTTAGTGACAACTTTTTGTCAACTTTTTTTTTGTCATTATTCAATCACTTGGGACAAAAAAAAAATAATATTCAATGGGCTCAACATGCCTCTCAGCAATTTCCTCGGGGTGTCTACTTTCCAAAATGGGGTCATTTGGGGGGGTTTTGTACTGCCCTGCCATTTTAGCACTACAAGAAATGACATAGGCAGTCATAAACTGAAAGCTATATAAATTCCAGAAAATGTACCCTAGTTTGTAGACGCTATAACTTTTGCGCAAACCAATAAATATACGCTTATTGACATTATTTTTACCAAAGACATGTGGCCGAATACATGTTGGCCTAAATGTATGACTAAAATTGAGTTTAGTGGATTTTTTTTATAACAAAAAGTAGAAAATATAATTTTTTTTCAAAATTTTTGGTCTTTTTACGTTTATAGCGCAAAAAATAAAAACCGCAGAGGTGATCAAATACCATCAAAAGAAAGCTCTATTTGTGGGAAGAAAAGGACGCACATTTCATTTGGGTACAGCATTGCATGACCGCGCAATTAGCAGTTAAAGCGACGCAGTGCCAAATTGTAAAAAGTGCTCTGGTCAGGAAGGGGGTAAATCCTTCTGGGGCTGAAGTGGTTAAATTACTAACCCAAAAAACACACTCTCTGAGCATGCCCAGAAAAATCCAAGTGCTGTTAACACACAAAAAGCACAAAAAAAAAACAAAGTCCCTGAGCATGTCCAGACCAACCCAAATGCAGCTAGCACAAAATAAGCAAACCCCCGTTCCAAAATTAAACACATCATCCAGCATGTCCTTATTTAAGGTAAAGAAAAAATAAGGTTGAAAAAAGTACTGGACTGCATCAAAAACGTATCATAAACGCACATGCAGAAAAACATCTGGAACACATCTGGACTGCATTTCTATGGAGTGAACTAGCCCTAAAGCTAGTAACTTGGGGGTTACTCTGCCTGTAAAGTGGTGCATCTGTAGCATGTATTCAAAATGCTGCTTCAAAGATGTACGGCTTTAGAGAAAACATACAAAATGACATTGCAGCTGCAAGATTTTAACACAAAACCAAAAATAGCCTGCCCCCCCCCAATAGTAACAAGGCCATTTGGGGCTGTAAAGGCTTAAAATGAGAACCCCCCACGTGAAAAATACCACCCCAAAATCTATAAATATTGTGCCCCTCCCACACACTAACAAACCCCTAGCCAAACACACAGCAAGCCAGCCCATGAAAGGGGGGTGTATGCTTGAGGGCAGGAGGGACTCGGGAACCCCAAAAGTCAACCACCTTGTTCCCATAATCAGGGGGAGAAGGGCCTCTTCCACACAATCCTAGGCTGGGGTTGTGGGGGGCTGCAGACAGGGGGCTTTACGGAATGTGGAAAGCCCCTTTAAACTAGTGGGTACAAGGTGCTTTGTGGTTGGTGTTGGGCTGAGCCCAACATGTCCCAAAGGCAGCCACCTATGTTGAGTGCATGTGGCCTTGTATGGTTCAGGAGGGGGTTTGGAGATTGCTCTTCTCGCCCCTTTCCTAGCTGGCCCTGTTGTAAGCCCTTAACTGCTTGCCGCCCGCCTACCATCAAATGACGGCGGAGCGGTGCAGCTCTTGTTCTGGGATGACGTCATGTGACGTTGTCCCAGAACGGCTGCTCTCATGAGCCCGTGGTGGCGTGCAGCGCGGCGATCACGGCTGCACTGTGTTGGTAGGACATGGCGCGACCCCGATCTGTGTAAAGAGCTGCGTCCGTGGCTCTTTAACCATGTGATCGGCTCTGTCCAATCACAGTCAGTCACATGTAAACACGGAGATGCCAGTAATCGGCTCTGACAGAGTGTGAGGAGAGGAGAGCTGATCAGCAGCATTTCCTCACAGGGGGACATCTAGGAATGTAATCAGGGCACTGATCATCAGTGCCCTGATTACAATAAAGAAAAAAAGCCACCAATGCCAGCATACAGTACCCACCAGTGGCAGCAATCAGTGCTCACCACTGCCCACAAGTGCCACCAATCAGGGCCCATTAGCCATGCCAGTCAGTGCTGGCAATCAGTGCCGCCTATCAGTGCTGCCCATCAATGCCTATCACTGCTGTCGATCAATGCTCATCAGTGTCGCCCAGCAGTGCCACCTATCAATGCCCATCAGTGCCCATCTGTACCGCCTATCTGTGCCCCCTATCCATGCCCACCAGTTCCGCCCATAAGTGCCCATCAGTGCCGCCAAACAGTGCCCACCAGTGCCACCTTTTAGTGCCCATCAGTGCCACCTAACAGTGCCCATCAGTGCCGCCTATCACTGCTCATCAGTGCCACCTCTCAGTGCCCATAAGTGTGGCATATTAGTGCCTCCTCATCAGTGCCATCAGTGCCACCTCATCAGTGCCCATAAGTGCCGCCTCAACAGTGCCCATAAGTGCCACCTCATCAATGCCCATCAGTGCCGCCTCATCAGCGCACATCAGTGAAGGCGAAAAATTACTTAGTTCCAAAATTTACTGACAGAAAAAAAGGTAAAAAAAAATTGTTTTTCAAAATTTTTGGTCTTTTTTTTTGTAAAAATTAAAAAACCCAGCAGTGATTTAAATACCACCAAAAGAAAGCTCTATTTGTGTGAAAAAATGATAAAAAAATGTGTTTGGGTGCAGTGTAGCATGACCGCGCAATTGTCATTCAAAGTGCCACAGTGCTGAAAGCTGAAAAATGGCTTGGGCAGGAAGGGGGTGTTAGTGCCTGGTAGGCGAGTGGTTAAAAAAGATGTGGTTTGGATTGGTGAAGGCAGCTCACAGCCTTTTGAGAATGGAGTGGAGTATGGAGTTCCCCTTTAAAAGCGAAAGCTAGCCCATGGAAATAATATGAATTAGAGGGGGAGACATTAGCATCGGAGAATGTAGTGTGGAGTTCCCTTTTAAAAGCTAAAGCTAGCCCAAGGAAATCATATGCATTAGAGGAGGAATGTTAAATGCCCTTTTAGGAGGAGCTAGAGGAGCGAGAGTCTTTTTACATAATTTTAACAAGGTGCATGCCACATGTTGTCAACGTAACATGCTAACATGACCTGTGTGCAAATATCATTAAAAAAATACATAACGGTGAACCAGCGTAAACAAAAAATTGTCAAGTTTAGAGTTGCGCCTATTCAACCCATGCAATTGCATTTGCGCTGCTTGACATTTACCAAGATTTTGGCCATACAATGAACAAACGCATTTTAAGAGGAGCATGCGCAGTGCTTAAATTGATCTCACACAGTTCTAAGCGTACTTGCAGGCACAGCAGGCTTGCTCTGAAAAAGTTACTTTCTCATTCTATTTTGGCTATATTTGTTACTTGGGCAGTTGTTACTATACTTCCTCACATCACTCCATAATATTGGCACCTCCATTTTCTGTTAATATTGAATTGAAGATGCTGTGTGCCATGTCCATAGTGGCACACATATTTCTTTCTCCCGTGCTCCGAGATCACTATAGTAAATAGGGATTAGCACTCTCTTACCAGCACAAACGTTTCGTAAATATGAAATTGTACTTTGCGCCTCAGTGTGCGCCTCTACTGATGTCGCAAACGTTTCGTAAATCAGCCCAAATGTCTTTTCATTTGATGGCCAATTTTTCCTCCAGGTGCAGGGTGTGGCCATGTGCACCTGTTGTGCCCCTGGCTATGCCAATCTGTAAACGATCAAGGGGTTAATATGGCGCACAATGGAGGTAGCCGAGTACATATAACTAAAAATGGTGGGGGGAAGGGGGTGGGTTGGGGGTTCCTGAGAGGGGGAACTTGGTGGTGGTAGTTAATGTTTCACAACAAGTTCAGGTATTAGTCCATGTAAGGATAAAATGATGCTGAATAAATGGAAGGCAGCCAGTCTATAAAAGCTAGAAGAAGCTCTGGAACAATAAAAAAGAAAGGACGGAGCCCTCTGAGTGCAGCATGTATGTTAAAAATATTTATTACAATAGATAAAAACACTCACATTTGAGTTGCTAAAAACCAGCATGTAAAGTAGTTTCATCCTTTGCTGCCTGGCTACCCTACTTTCTCTCCTCTGAAATACCCACCATTATTCTTGGTGACTTTAACATTCCTGTCAATGTTAACAGCCCAACTACAGCTAAACTTCTCAACTTAACCTCATCTTTTGACCTAACCCAATGGACACATACTTCCACTCACTCCAATGGTAATACACTTGACCTTGTATTCTCCCATCTCTGCAACCCTGGCAACCTCACCAACACCCCCTTTTCTCTATCTGATCACAACCTCATTACTTTCACTGTATCCTTGCCTCCAACCACCCATCCCTCCAAGCAGCAAACAATTACTTGTAGAAACCTTCGCCACTTTAACCCTTCTCTTCTCTATTCTGCTACTGACCACCTATATGACATAATCTCTCCCCTGTCCTGTCCTGACCTGGCCACCTCTGTCTACAACAGTTCACTCTCATCATCACTAGATGCACTTGCTCCTCTAACCACACGCAGAATCAGGCCCCGACCGTTACAACCCTGGCAAACTGACAACACTAGAAATCTCAAGAGACATTGCCGTGCTCTTGAACGACTATGGCGTAAAACCAAATGCCTGCAAGACTTCACCCTATATAAATCTGCCCTTCTAAAATACAATTCATGCCTCCATGCTGCCAAACAAGCCTACTTTGTCTCTCTTATTAATTCCTTGTCATCCAGTCCCCGTCGGCTCTTCTCAACCTTTAACTCTCTGCTTCGTCCACCACCCCCTCTACCCACTAACTCACTCACTGCCCAAGAGATTGCCAATCACTTCAAAGACAAGATCGATGCAATTCATGAGGACATCTCCATTGTGCGTACGTCTTCCCCACCCAACTTACCTTGCCTAGCAGCACATTCAACACTCTCCTCTTTTGAATTTGCTACTACGGAAGAGGTTACAAAAATTTTCTCGGATGCCCACCTAACCAATTGTCCCTTGGATCCTGTTCCCTCACAACTACTACGGTCACCCTCTTCTTCTATCCTATGCTCCCTCACCCACATCTTCAATCTCTCCCTCTCTAGTGGCATTTTCCCCTCCCCTCTAAAACATGCGCAGATCACTCCCATTCTTAAAAAGCCCTCACTGGACCCTACCGACCTGAACAACTTAAGACCCATCTCATTGCTCCCATTCACCTCTAAACTTCTAGAACGCTTAGTCTACAACCGTCTTAGCTCCTACCTCAATGAAAATAACCTTCTTGACCCCTTACAGTCTGGCTTTCGCTCGCAGCACTCCACGGAAACTGCCTTACTAAAACTCACTAACGATTTACTAACTGCTAAAACCAACCTCCAGTACTCCATACTCCTACTACTTGACCTCTCTGCGGCCTTTGATACTGTTGACCACCCGCTCCTTCTCAATAAACTACATTCCCTTGGCCTCCGAGATTCTGCTCTATCCTGGTTCTCTGACTATTTATCACAGCGCTCCTTCAGTGTCACCTACAACTCTGTCTCCTCCTCTCCATTGCCCCTTTCTGTGGGGGTCCCCCAAGGCTCGGTTCTTGGACCCCTTCTCTTCTCTATCTACACCTCTTCCCTTGGTCACTTAATAACCACCCACGGCTTCAAATACCACTTATACGCTGATGACACCCAAATCTATCTGTCTGCTCCTCACCTCACTCCTTCAGTCTCCTCTCGCATTACCAACTTACTAACTGACGTATCAGCATGGATGTCGCACCACTTCCTTAAACTAAATCTCTCTAAAACTGAGCTATTAATATTCCCCCCCGCCCGTGCCCCCCTCCATGACTTTTCCATCAAAATCAACAATGCAACCATCAGTCCCTCCCCTCACGCCAGGGTACTAGGTGTAATCCTAGACTCTGACTTGTTATTTCAGCCTCAAATCCAATCGTCAAAAGTTTGTAGAATTCACCTCTGTAACATCTCTAAAATTCGCCCTTTATTAACAAATGAAACCACCAAGCTCCTCATTCACTCCCTTGTTATCTCTTGCCTTGACTATTGCAACTCACTTCTCATTGGCTTACCTCTCCATAGGCTATCCCCTCTTCAGTCTATCATGAATGCTGCTGCCAGACTTATCCACCTTACCAACCGCTCAGTGTCTGCCAACCCTCTACTTCAATCCCTACACTGGCTCCCAATCACCCAGCGAATTAAATTCAAAAATTCTAACCACAACATACAAAGCCATTCACAACTCTGCCCCAAGCTACATCACTAATCTTGTCTCCAAATATCACCCAAATCGACCTCTCCGCTCTTCTCAAGACCTCCTGCTTTCAAGCTCTCTCATCTCCTCCTCCCATGCTCGTCTCCAGGATTTCTCCAGAGCCTCTCCCATCCTCTGGAACTCACTACCTCCATCTATCCGGCTATCCCCTACTCTTGCTACCTTCAGGCAATCCCTGAAAACTTATCTCTTCAGGAAAGCCTATCACGTCTCCAACTAATCTCCTACCACTTCCACCAGCTCATTCCCCACAGTTACAACCTTTTGTACCACCTGCCCCACCCTATTAGATTGTAAGCTCTTCTGAGCAGGGCCCTCTTAATCCTATTGTATTTTATTGTATTATAACTGTATTGTCTCCCTTTTATATTGTAAAGCGCTGCGTAAACTGTTGGCGCTATATAAATCCTGAATAATAATAATAATAATCCGCGTGCTCTCGGGGGATGTGGGTGTCACGGGCCAGTGGGGGGGTTCCTGGGATGTGAGTCCTGTGACCTGGGTCCTGGTAGCTGTTCCGGTGGTGCCAAGGGTCCTCAGAGCCTCCGGGCGGCCAGGATGTCGGTCATGGATCCTCCGTGGAGCGCCATGCTGACCTGCGTCTTCACTTCCGGGAGCGGGGTGAGGCGGGCGGCGCTTCGCGTTCAGAGCATGCGTGCTCCTTCATCAGGCTATGAAGGAGCAGGGAACCCTCTATTAACCTGTGCACTGCAAGCCAGCAGTGCTGATCAACCATTGTGTGTTAGCTTTCGTGTGTACTTGCTGTGTTTCCTACGTCTGATTCCAGTTACCGACTTTGGCCTGTTCTTAACTATTCCTGTCTGCTCGTAACCCTGAACCTTGGCGTGAACGCTGTTGTCCTTATCTGCTTGTGGCCCCGACTTTGGCTTGTCCCTTACTTTCCTTGTTGTTCCAGCCTGCTGCCGCCTTCCTCTTCTCCTGGAGTCTACCGTGAGCGTGAGCTGTGAGACCCTGGGGGCCACGACCTGAAGCCAGACTGCAGCTCAGTCCATCCTCACCACTAGAGGCTCTGGTGAAGTCCTGCTGGCTCTTAGACTCCGCGCCATGGGGAATCTATGCTCTAGCTCCCAGTGGGATCTGTGTCAGTGATCCAGTAGACCTGCTTCCTGAACCTCCCAGGGTTCAATCCGCAGCAGTCAGTCCTCAGGGATCCACTGACCTCTACCCAGTCTGATGGTACTGTGTTGGATGTCTAGCTCATCTTTAAGGGTCTGGGGGACCCTGCTCAAACTTCTGATGGTCTTCTCGTGTACTTACCCATTTCTAAAAAGCCTTTAGTCCTCAATAAGTCCTTTCGTCCTCTCCCTACCTCGGTTCCGGTCTCTGAGGATAATCTAAAGTACGAGGTTAGTCAAGTTTTGGATTCCCGCCTCCGTAAAGGCTGATCAAACTGTCAGGTCACCTTGAGGCTAGGTGACAGATGCACTCTGTAGGAGTCAAAAGTGCACTGCTAGGTAGTGGACCCTAGGACTGACTGCTGCGGATTGTAACAAGTAAAAGGGGAAAAGACCACCGCGCTGTATAAATGCAAAATATTAACACAATCAGGTATTAAAGTGACAAACAACTGAATGAAGAGCAAAAGCAGCCGCTAAAAGGTGAGATACACACATTAAAGACAATCAATAAACAAAGGAAGCAGTGCTGTGAATTAGGTGAATATAAATATGAGTGATTAAATACATACATTAAGTAAATAATTAAATTAGGTAATAAATAATAAAGTTCATGGTCAAATCATATAAATCAATAACAGTTCTAATCCATGATCAACCATCCAAGAGGTGAGGTAGATAAGGAACCAAAGGCAGGGGTCCCCGTCTGAGGCAGGATTGGAAGTAAGACTGGGTAAATCCTTCACCGCACCACTGTGATATGAATAAAATGCGCGCTTACCAGCCGGCAAGCTTAGGGAAGCTTGCGACCTTAACCCGGTCGGGGCCTTTCTTGGGATGGAGACACCACTAAGTCGCTCCTTAGACCGTAAGTAGCCCACTATCCTCCACGCATAGACAGAGCCTGGATGTTAGGGATACTATACTCCTAACCAGGAGTTGTTCTCACAGAAGTTTGTCGATGGATTCGGTGTCCTCAGATACCTGGCAGCTGTGTTCAGAAGTAGGGAGACGGAAGATCAATATCTGGAAGCAAGTTGGCTAATAGACACTTAGAAAAGTTCCACTTGGTTTAAGTTCCAGCAGACTCCCAATGAGCAGGTTGTTTTTTTTTTTTTTTTTGGGTGGTGGTGGACTCCCCCTATTTGAATTGTATTGTCTCTGGGGGGATTGGCGAAAACCATGTGAACTGGTGTCCTTAGTTCTCTGCACATTATTAGGGACAGGTATTCTATCCACATTAGAGTTGGCAGTAGGGATGAGCCGAACACCCCCCGGTTCGGTTCGCACCAGAACCCGCGAACGGACCGAAAGTTCGCACGAATGTTAGAACCCCATTGACGTCTATGGGACTCGAACGTTCGAAATCAAAAGTGCTCATTTTAAAGGCTAATTTGCATGGTATTGTCCTAAAAAGGGTTTGGGGACCCGGGTCCTACCCCAGGGGACATGTATCAATGCAAAAAAACTTTTAAAAACGGCCGTTTTTTCGGGAGCAGTGATTTTAATGATGCTTAAAGTAAAAAAAAAAAAGTGAAATATTCCTTTAAATATCGTACCTGGGGGGTGTCTATAGTATGCCTGTAAAGTGACGCGTGTTTCCCATGTTTAGAACAGTCCCTGCACCAAATGTCATTTTTAAAGGAAAAAATCTCATTTAAAACTGCTTGCGGGTTTAATGTCATGTCGGGTCATGGCAATATGGATGAAAATCAGTGAGACAAACGGCATGGGTACCCCCCAGTCCATTACCAGGCCCTTTGGGTCTTGTATGGATATTAAGGGGAACCCCGCACCCAAATTAAAATAAGGAAAGGTGTGGGGCCACCAGGCCCTATATACTCTGAACAGCAGTATACAGGCGGTGCAAACAAGACAGGGACTGTAGGTTTGTTGTTAAGTAGAATCTGTTTGTAATTTTGAACATTTTTAACGTGTTTAGCTCCAGCCAAAAAATCTTTTCTAAGCTTTTTGGAAAACATAGGGAAGGGTTATCACCCCTGTGACATTTGTTTTGCTGTCTTTCCTCCTCTTCAGAAGATTTCACCTCACTTTTTTGTCCCAATGAAAAATGTTTTTTGAAAATTTGGGTTTTTTTGTGGAACAAGGATTGGAAAGCATCAGTGGAAAGGAGAAATTGTTTTCCCATATTAACTCTTACAGGAGAGAATTTCCCTTCCTAGGGGTAGATTTCATCTCACTTCCTGTTGTCTCCTTCCGTTTGCAAATAGGAGTCGTTTGTAAGTTAGATGTTTGAAAGTAGGGTCCTGCCCTATATACTCAGCAGAAATTTGGGCCTTAGGTGTTGCTGTGGCCACAACACTGTAAGCCCTCACAGGGCCCTGCTGTGAAATATTAGATCAAGAATTGTAATTACATGCCCCTGTTGAACAGGAGCTGAAAAATTAGGCCTTAGGCACTGGTGCTGGTGCCACAACACTGCAACCCCTCACAGACACTCTAGTTGGAACGCAGGAACGAGCCCTGCTGCAAAGTATTGCTTCAAAAATTGTAATTACACGCCCCTGTTAGACAGGGGCAGAAAAATTGGGCCTTAGGCACTGGTGCTGGTGCCACAACACTGCAACCCCTCACAGACACTCTAGTTGGAACGCAGGAACGAGCCCTGCTGCAAAGTATTGCATCAAAAATTGTAATTACACGCCCCTGTTAGACAGGGGCAGAAAAATTGGGCCTTAGGCACTGGTGCTGGTGCCACAACACTGCAACCCCTCACAGACACTCTAGTTGGAACGCAGGAACGAGCCCTGCTGCAAAGTATTGCATCAAAAATTGTAATTACACGCCCCTGTTAGACAGGGGCAGAAAAATTGGGCCTTAGGCACTGGTGCTGGTGCCACAACACTGCAACCCCTCACAGACACTCTAGTTGGAATGCAGGAACGAGCCCTGCTGCAAAGTATTACATCAAAAATTGTAATTACACGCCCCTGTTAAACAGGGGCTGAAAAATTGTACCTTAGGCACTGGTGGTGGCGCCCAGAACCAAAAATGTTCTTACAAGCTATCAGCGTGATGATTGAGGAGGAAGAGGATAATTACTCAGGGATAGTCACTCAGCATCAGCATAGGCAGTCTTTGAAGGGATCTGAGATTTCAAAAAAAATTATTCGGTTACATCAGCATCAGGTGCTTGGTAGCTGGTGGTGATCCAAGACTCATTCATTTTTATGAAGGTCAGCCGATCGACCGAGTCGGTGGACAGACGCACCCTGTGATCGGTTACCACGCCTCCAGCAGCACTGAATGTGCGTTCCGAAAGAACGCTGGATGCAGGACAGGCCAGTAGCTCAATTGCATACTGTGCAAGCTCTGGCCAGTGATCCATCCTCAAGACCCAGTAACCCAGAGGATTTTCGGTGGGAAAGGTGTCCAAGTCTGATCTTGCCCCTAGGTATTCCTGCACCATGTAAAACAGACGCTGGCGATGGTTGCTGGAACCGATCATACCTTGGGGCTGCGGACCAAAAAATTGTCTGAACGCATCGGTCAGACGGCCACCTTCTCCACCACTCCTTCTTTGACTGACCGAAGCCTCAGCAACACGTTGTCCAGAAACAGGAGTTTGTAACCTCCCAGTCTCTGGGAACGCGTTGCACAGACCTTTCTGCAAGGCCTCCCGAAGATGTTTCATCCTCTGCTCCCTCTGCGATGGCAAGATAAGGTCCGCAACCTTACCCTTGTAACGTGGATCAAGGAGGGTTGCCAGCCAGTATTGGTCCTTCTCCTTGATACCACGAATACGAGGATCCTTACGCAGGCTTTGCAGGATCAGGGAGGCCATGCAGCGTAGGTTTGCTGAGGCATTCGGTCCGGAGTCCTCTGGGTCACTAAGAACGACATGGTCCGCAGCCACCTCCTCCCAGCCACGTACAAGTCCATGTGTTTCTTGGGACTGATCCCTTAAAGACTGCTGCTGATGCTGAGTGCCAGGCTCCACCTCCATACTGACACAATCTTCCTCCTCCTCCTCTTCCTCCTCGTCCTCTTCCTGTGTGATCGGCGGGCACGCAGGAACACTGTCTGGATAAAGGGGGCATTGAGAGCTAAGGAAGTCCTCCTCTTCCTGCCTCTGTTCTGCCTCAAGTGCCCTGTCCATTATTCCACGCAGCGTGTGCTCCAACAGGTGGACAAGGGGGACAGTGTCACTGATGCATGCACTGTCACTGCTCACCATCCTTGTGGCCTCCTCGAATGGTGACAGGACAGTGCATGCATCCCTGATCATGGCCCACTGGCGTGGGGAAAAAAAACCAAGCTCCCCTGACCCTGTCCTGGTGCCATGGTCGCACAGGTACTCATTGATGGCCCTCTGCTGCGTGTGCAGCCGCTGCAGCATGGCCAACGTTGAGTTCCACCTGGTGGGCATGTCACAGATTAGGCGGTTCTTGGGCAGGTTAAACTCCTTTTGGAGGTCCGTCAGCCGAGCACTGGCATTATATGACTGGCGGAAATGCACACAGACTTTCCTGGCCTGCCTCAGGACATCCTGTAAGCCCGGGTACCTGCCCAAGAACCGCTGCACCACCAAGTTAAGGACGTGAGCCAAACAGGGCACATGGGTCATTTGTCCCTGTCGGAGGGCAGAGAGGAGGTTGGTGCCATTGTCGCAAACCACCATTCCTGCCTTAAGTTGGCGTGGTGTCAACCACCTCTGAACCTGCCCCTGCAGAGCTGACAGAACCTCTGCCCCAGTGTGGCTCCTGTCCCCCAAGCACACCAGCTCAAGCACCGCATGGCATCTTTTGGCCTGCGTACTTGCGTAGCCCCTTGAACGCCTACGGAGCACCGCTGGTTCCGAGGAAGAGGC
Organism: Aquarana catesbeiana; assembly: GCF_042186555.1. Lineage (NCBI taxonomy): Eukaryota > Metazoa > Chordata > Amphibia > Anura > Ranidae > Aquarana > Aquarana catesbeiana. The sequence continues at coordinate 542,243,111 of NC_133325.1, read as the reverse complement.
CATGGAGGAAGAAGAAGAGGAGGGGGTGGAGGAGAGAGGTGTGTCACAATCAGCATTTTGGAGGCGTGGTGGCGGAACAACCTCCAACACTACTGCACCTTGTCCTGCATCCTTCCCAGCTGCCAGCAGAGTCACCCAATGCGCCGTGAAACTTAGGTAACGTCTCTGTCCATGCCTGCTGGACCATGAGTCAGCGGTAATATGCACCTTACCGCTGACCGCCCTGTCCAGCGAGGCATGGACATTGCCTTCCACATGCCGGTAGAGAGCCGGAATCGCCTTCCGTGAGAAAAAGTGGCGTTTGGGTACCTGCCACTGAGGAACCGCACATTCCACAAACTCACGGAAGGGGGCAGAGTCTACCAACTGAAAAGGCAGCAGTTGAAGTGCTAGCAATTTTGCCAAGCTAGCATTCAACCGCTGGGCATGTGGATGGCTGGGAGCAAACTTCTTTCGGCGGTGCAGCAGCTGGGGCAGGGAAATTTGCCTGGTACAATCTGACGTCGGTGTACCAAAAGCAGATTGCCCACAAGTACTTGGCTGTGACACACCTAATTCTACACCTTCATTCCTCTCACTGCAGGTCTCAGAGAGGACTGAAGGTCTAGTGGGGTTGGAAATCTCAGCTGATGAGGAGCAAGGAGAGATCCTCTTTGTTCTTTGGTGTGGGTCTTTTAGATACGCTTGCCAACGAACTGCATGGCAGGTCAACATATGTCTGGTCAAGCATGTGGTACCCAAGCGGGAGATGTTTTGGCCACGCGAGATACGCTTGAGACATATGTTGCAAATAGCAGCGGTGCGATCTGATGCACTCGTCTCAAAAAAGGCCCACACCAAAGAACTTTTTGAATAACGCGCAGAGACTGCAGCGCCCTGCACATGTGGAGCTTTGGGGTGTGATGCAGTCAATGTGCTGCCCTTAGGCTGGCCCCTGGAGGGCATCCTGCCTTGTTGGTGATGTGCCGCCGCCTCCTCCTCCTCCTCCTCCTCCTCCTCTCTCCTATCAGGCACCCACGTTGAGTCAGTGACCTCATCATCCCCTCCCTCCTCATCACTGGAGCAAACCTGGCAGTATGCTGCAGCAGGGGGAGCATGACTGCCAGATTGCTGTCCTTCTTGGGCACCCCCTCTGTCCGTGCTCATGTTACTGCCTTCATCGAGCTCAGTATCGTCATCAGAGCCTTCCAAACGCTGGGCATCCTCCTGGAGCATGTACCCAACACTGTGGTCAAACAGTTCGAGGGAATCCTCATGAGGACATGGTGGAGCTAGGGAAGGAGTCACTGATGACATTGAGCTGAGGGAAGAGGCCGCTGCTTTGCCAGACAAAGCACCCTGGGCATGGGTGAGAGAGGATGAGGAGGATGAGGACGGCTTGGTCATCCACTCGACCAAGTCTTCCGCATGTTGCGGCTCAACACGGCCAGCTGCCGAAAAAAAGGCCAAGCGTGTCCCATGGCCACGTGCTGATGAGGATGCACCGTCTCCACGACCAGCACTAGACACAGAGCCTGCTTGCCCTCTCTTATTGGCTTGTGACTGTCTGCCTCTCCTTCTTGGCCTTCCAGACATACTAATGGCCTGTAGCTGCACTAAGCTGGGATAGAACACCTGTAATTTTCTTCAAGTAGCTTTATATACTGTAACCAGACAAGCCTGCCTGTCAGTAGGAAGATAACAGGAACGGATCTAGCTGAACACTGTGAGCAGGACGCACTGTACTAAATGTAAATAGTCTAGCTGCCTGACCGTGGTACTAATAGGATCAAATAGAACACCTGTAATTTTCTTCAGGTAGCTTTATATACTGTAACCAGACAAGCCTGCCTGTCAGTAGGAAGATAACAGGAACGGATCTAGCTGTACACTGTGAGCAGGACGCACTGTACTAAATGTAAATAGTCTAGCTGCCTGACCGTGGTACTAATAGGATCAAATAGAACACCTGTAATTTTCTTCAGGTAGCTTTATATACTGTAACCAGACAAGCCTGCCTGTCAGTAGGAAGATAACAGGAACGGATCTAGCTGAACACTGTGAGCAGGACGCACTGTACTAAATGTAAATAGTCTAGCTGCCTGACCGTGGTACTAATAGGATCAAATAGAACACCTGTAATTTTCTTCAGGTAGCTTTATATACTGTAACCAGACAAGCCTGCCTGTCAGTAGGAAGATAACAGGAACGGATCTAGCTGAACACTGTGAGCAGGACGCACTGTACTAAATGTAAATAGTCTAGCTGCCTGACCGTGGTACTAATAGGATCAAATAGAACACCTGTAATTTTCTTCAGGTAGCTTTATATACTGTAACCAGACAAGCCTGCCTGTCAGTAGGAATTTAACAGGAACGGATCTAGCTGAACACTGTGAGCAGGACGCACTGCACTAAATGTAAATAGTCTAGAAGATAACAGGAACGGATCTAGCTGAACACTGTGAGCAGGACGCACTGCACTAAATGTAAATAGTCTAGAAGATAACAGGAACGGATCTAGCTGAACACTGTGAGCAGGACGCACTGCACTAAATGTAAATAGTCTAGAAGATAACAGGAACGGATCTAGCTGAACACTGTGAGCAGGACGCACTGCACTAAATGTAAATAGTCTAGAAGATAACAGGAACGGATCTAGCTGAACACTGTGAGCAGGACGCACTGCACTAAATGTAAATAGCAGGAACGGCTCTAGCTGAACACTGTGAGCAGGACGCACTGCACTAAATGTAAATAGCAGGAACGGATCTAGCTGAACACTGTGAGCAGGACGCACTGCACTAAATGTAAATAGTCTAGAAGATAACAGGAACGGATCTAGCTGAACACTGTGAGCAGGACGCACTGCACTAAATGTAAATAGCAGGAACGGATCTAGCTGAACACTGTGAGCAGGACGCACTGCACTAAATGTAAATAGCAGGAACGGATCTAGCTGAACACTGTGAGCAGGACGCACTGCACTAAATGTAAATAGCAGGAACGGATCTAGCTGAACACTGTGAGCAGGACGCACTGCACTAAATGTAAATAACAGGAACGGTTCTAGCTGAACACTGTGAGCAGGACGCACTGCACTAAATGTAAATAGCAGGAACGGATCTAGCTGAACACTGTGAGCAGGACGCACTGCACTAAATGTAAATAGCAGGAACGGATCTAGCTGAACACTGTGAACAGGACGCACTGCACTAAATGTAAATAGCAGGAACGGATCTAGCTGAACACTGTGAGCAGGACGCACTGCACTAAATGTAAATAGCAGGAACGGATCTAGCTGAACACTGTGAGCAGGACGCACTGCACTAAATGTAAATTGCAGGAACGGATCTAGCTGAACACTGTGAGCAGGACGCACTGCACTAAATGTAAATAGTCTAGAAGATAACAGGAACGGATCTAGCTGAACACTGTGAGCAGGACGCACTGCACTAAATGTAAATAGCAGGAACGGATCTAGCTGAACACTGTGAGCAGGACGCACTGCATTAAATGTAAATAGTCTAGATAGAAGATAACAGGAACGGATCTAGCTAAACTGAATACAGTGTATATATATATATGCAACACCTGGGATGCATATATATACACAATACACTGTAAGTGCAGCTAACTGACTGACTGTTCTGCCTAATCTATCTAACTCAAATCAAATGACACTGTCTCTCTCTCTCTCTCTATCTCTCAGCACACCGGAACACACACTACACAGGGCCGCCGTGCAGGCGGCCTTATATAGTGTGGGGTGTGTACTAAATCCCCTGAGCCATAATTGGCCAAAGCCACCCTGGCTTTGGCCAATTACAGCTCTCTCTACTGACGGCGCTGTGATTGGCCAAGCATGCGGGTCATAGTGCATGCTTGGCCAATCATCAGCCAGCAATGCACTGCGATGCCGCAGTGAATTATGGGCCGTGACGCGCCACACGAATTTAGCGCGAATGGCCCATAACGTTCGCAATTCGGCGAACGATCGAACAGCCGATGTTCGAGTCGAACATGGGTTCGACTCGAACACGAAGCTCATCCCTAGTTGGCAGAAGTTGAAACTTCCATGGCAGTGTTGTCTGAGGTGGCATTGTCAGCATTAGCTGTCAGTAATTTCTTTTGCCACTCGAACACAACCCCACCCTGGTAGTCTGCCAAATCTCTGTTGTATTTTTTCTTTTTCTTGTAGGTTTGTTCCCTATCTTCCTTTTCTAATAGATTCATCAATGTTTGTGATTTATCTTTATATTCAGTTGTATCCTGAAGGGGAATACATTTTTCCCGAAGAGTTTTTATCTCTTCGTCCAGCCTAGATAATTTTTGTAACTTTCTATCAATAAGGAATCTAAGGAGCCCAACCCCGGCCTCATTGAAATATTTATACCATTCTTCTAATTGAATATCACCTTTCTGGGGACTAACCTCCCACCTAAGGCTCCGAGGTACCATATTGGATTTGACATAGGTCTCCAGGTAGGCAACATCCCATTTGGTATGAATTTCTGAAATAGTAAGATTTTTTAATCTAGTGAAGAGGCCACTCAGGTCCCCTTCTTCATTTTTATAGGGTTCAAAAACCCCGCTGGTGTTGACCTTCTTGGAGACCCTGTAGTCAAAAATATCCATTCTATTTAGTAATAAACCGTGATCAAGATAAAGCAGCGGTGTAAAGTATCAAATGCAACAAGTAAAAGGGGAAAAGACCACCGCGCTGTATAAATGCAAAATATTACCACAATCAGGTATTAAAGTGACAAACAATTGAATGAAGAGCAAAAGCAGCCGCTAAAAGGTGAGATACACACACTAAAGACAATCAATAAACAAAGGAAGCAGCGCTGTGAATTAGGTGAATATAAATATGAGTGATTAAATAAATACATTAAGTAAATAATTAAATTAGATAATAAATAATAAAGTTCATGGTCAAATCATATAAATCAATAACAATGAGCTCATTGGGAGTCTGCTGGAACTTAAACCAAGTGGAGCTTTTCTAAGTGTCTATTAGCCAACTTGCTTCCAGATATTGATCTTCCGTCTCCCTACTTCTGAACACAGCTGCCAGGTATCTGAGGACACCGAATCCATTGACAAACTTCTGTGAGAACAACTCCTGATTAGGAGTATAGTATCCCTAACATCCAGGCTCTGTCTATGCGTGGAGGATAGTGGGCTACTTACGGTCTAAGGAGCGACTTAGTGGTGTCTCCATCCCAAGAAAGGCCCCGACCGGGTTAAGGTCGCAAGCTTCCCTAAGCTTGCCGGTTGGTAAGCGCGCATTTTATTCATATCACAGTGGTGCGGTGAAGGATTTACCCAGTCTTACTTCCAATCCTGCCTCAGACGGGGACCCCTGCCTTTGGTTCCTTATCTACCTCACCTCTTGGATGGTTGATCATGGATTAGAACTGTTATTGATTTATATGATTTGACCATGAACTTTATTATTTATTACCTAATTTAATTATTTACTTAATGTATTTATTTAATCACTCATATTTATATTCACCTAATTCACAGCGCTGCTTCCTCTGTTTATTGATTTGCTGCGGATTGTACCCTGGGAGGTTCAGGAAGCAGGTCCACTGGATCACTGACACAGATCCCACTGGGAGCTAGAGCATAGATTCCCCAGGGCGCGGAGTCTAAGAGCCAGCAGGACTTCACCAGAGCCTCTAGTGGTGAGGATGGACTGAGCTGCAGTCTGGCTCCAGGTCGTGGCCCCCAGGGTCTCACAGCTCACGCTCACGGTAGACTACAGGAGAAGAGGAAGGCAGCAGCAGGCTGGAACAACAAGGAAAGTAAGGGACAAGCCAAGGTCGGGCTACAAGCAGACAAGGACAACAGCGTTCACGCCAAGGTTCAGGGTTACGAGCAGACAGGAATAGTTAAGAACAGGCCAAAGTCGGTAACTGGAATCAGACGTAGGAAACACAGCAAGTACACACGAAAGCTAACACACAATGGTTGATCAGCACTGCTGGCTTGCAGTGCTCAGGTTAATATAGGGTTCCCTGATAGGGCCTGGGGTGGGGCCATGCTTAGAGAAGAGGTTACAAAAGCAGTCAGATGAGGGTCAGCTGGTCTCTAGAGATGAACACATGGAGACAGGTAAGCTGACTGGCAAACTCTGTTGCATAACCATGACAGATGCTATAAATAGACATGATTCCCTTTTTCCTAAGAAGGCGAAATCTCCAAACAACGAGGATACCAGGATCATTACCACTTACTCCAATGATCACTCAAAAATAAAACGTATTTTTGACAAATACTGGCACTTTCTATCTTCTGATCCCTCAGTTGGATTTCTCGTACCCCCTACAGACAGGTCGCCTCGGTTGGGAATATGGTGGTCAGGAGTGAATTTCGAGGTGATCCATGTAAGCTTTTTGGTACTTTTCCATGTGGATCATGTAACTACTGCAAATACATGGATTCTAGAAAGAACATACGTTTACCTAATGGCAGTCTCTTTCGTCCCCGACACTTCTCCAACTGCCAAACCATGGGAGCGATATATCTTTTACAATGTGGTTGTGGCTGCTATTATATAGGCAAAACGATACAGAAACTATGGCAAAGAATCTATCGTCACATCAGGGCTATGCAAACTAACAATCCTGATCTCCCTTTGGGAAGACATGTACTACAAGCCCACAGTGGTATTTTTCCCAGAGTACTAATTCTTGTGTTAGATTGCATACACCCCAGTCCCCAGGCTCCTCCTACTGTGTGAGTTGAGTTGGATATCAAATCTCAATGCCACCTTTCCACCAGGCCTAAACGAGCGCTTCAATCTGAAACCCTTTTTGCATGGTTTCTCCTCTGGAGGCTTCGATAGAGATCTATAAATTATTCACCTCTAACCTTCACATTAGCATCACACACTTCAAACCTCCCTTACTACATGCCCTCCCAGGTTGTCAGGTTGTTTTCTCTTTTTATTTTCTCCTTTTTTCTTCTTTTTTCCCCCTTTTCTTTCCCCTCCCCCCCCCCCCTTTTCTTCCTCTGCTTTTAAATTTTTATGTGCCTCTCCTACCATGCTTAATCAATGTGTTACAGTGTTTTTCTGGCTTCTTTATCCCGTTTTGGGTGTGGTAGATGTTTTACAAGTTATTTACCTTGTGAAATGTTTTGCTTAATCTTTTTCAGATGTACAGGAGGTGGCCCTGGTCTCTATATTTTTGCTCTACTGCATATTTTTACTAACTCTCTTTTTACCTATTTTTGGCTTCATAGCAGCTCCCCTGTTCTTTGCCTCTGATACACTGAGGCTCCCCAGCACAGGGGGGCCCTTTGGTGCTTAATTGCATCTCTGGGCATTTCCCCTCTTTTGGGCTGCACTGCTTCCGTGTTCTCGCGAGGTGGCGTTCATGCCACCCACGCAAGCACGGCTGGTCTCCTGTCATCTGACCCACATGTTCAGCCCATCTGTCTGTGTCAGCGGTCGTGTCTGCGTCTGACGTCACTGAGCCCCTGTGACATGGTGGCACTGGACGCCGCGCAAACCAAGGGATCACTAGGGAGACGTCTGACACCATTGCGCCATGGTGACGTGGTGGCGCAACACGTTGCGCAAGGTGGGAGAAAAACAGGGAGATATGCTCCCAGGCAGACCTGTCGAACAAGTGATTGGTGGGGCTCATCACCATGATGGAATCACCTGACATCCACCACCTTTATCCATTGGATAATTGTCTACAATGATGGGCGGCCGCCTCACCACCTTCTCCTCTTTGTTCAGCTTTATAAACCAGGTAAGCACACCACCACTGTTGCATACTCAGGACTGCATTGCACTCCATACCAGCGACTCATATAACATTGACACATAGAGGTGAGTAATCTCCTGGATTTTGGTGCCATGTCAGTGACGACAGGCCTATGTGCTTGCTCCTGCATAGCATCATGGCTTACCTTTGTGGCCATTGTGGGTTTATATATATATTTTTGTACTTTATTGTACTTTATTGGCTTTTTGTGCCACCCCATTGACTTCACATCATTCTTATATATTTTCTGTGCCAGATTGGTCTCCTCTCCTGCTTTTGGCTGATTCTTGTGAGCTTTGGTGTGATTCTCTGGTGACAGGGACACTGCATGTTTCAACCACATCTATATCATACCTCCTATGCTCTGACACTAGGATTCTGACATTGTCAGTGCTATGTGGCACACTTTTTAAAGTCCCATTCATGAACCTCAGAGCTTTCCTTGCTATGCAATTGAGCAGACTTAGAGACGGAGGCCCCTTCTATCTGTGAAAGTCTGATGTGCATTCATATTCTTAAAGGATACAGATTCTGTGAGTATGAATCACCCTTATGGCCTATCATTATATGTCTTGTTGTTTTAACTACCCTGCTTTCTATATATTTTGTTCTTACTAATTATATATTTTTGTGTATTTCTTACACACACACATATCTATATATCTATCTATAGATATATATATATCTATAGATCTATATATATAGATATAGATCTATAGATATATATATCTATAGATCTATATCTATAGATATATATACATTCTTTGTTAATAGAAACAAACAGCTTGCTTCAGAAATCAAACCCTGAGGAAGGAATTCAATACTTACACCGACATTCCGAAACATGTTGGATCCTTTGTGACCACACACATCATTGATCTCATTTGAGTGCTCCATAATGTAGCTGCTGTTTTTTGTTTATATCCTATAATTGTTTTTAGGTGTATATATTTGTGCATTTATCTTCTGTTTATCTATATTTACATTTTGTACTTTTATACATTATGCTACTTATTTAAAAATCTGGTGTACCCTTCCCCTAGCCCATACAATCCCTGGGGCATTTACCTCAATTTTTCTTGCATATTTTGGGATGTGGCAAGGGTCTCCAGTATTCTACTCCTTGGTGGTTTCTCTACCTAGTTTGCTCTATATGGATGAAGCCTTGCACCTGACCGCTGGTCAAGGCTTCTCCAATTAGGACTGTCAGAACCCTGATTGGACAAAGTGATGATTACATTCTCTAGGCCTGTCTTTAACCACTTCAGCCCCAGAAGGATTTACTCCCTAATGGCCAGGCCATTTTTAGTGATACGGCACTACGTCGCTTTAACTGAAAATTGCGTGGTCGCTGTACCCAAACAAAATTGATGTCCTTTTTTTCCAACAAATAGAGCTTTCTTTTGGTGGAATTTGATCATAGCGTCTACAAAATAGGGATAGATTTATGCCATTTTTTTTTTTACTTGTAATGTCAGTGATCAGCAATTTTTAGTGGGACTGTGACATTGCAGCGGACAGATCGGACACCTAGCAAACACTTTTAACACTTTTTTGGGAACCAGTGATATTATTACAGTGATCAGTACTAAAAATATGCAGACACAGTATAATGACACTGGCAAGGAAGGGGGTTAACAGTGTTCCCTCAGTGTATTTCTAACTGTGTGGGAGGATGGGCTCATTGCATGGACACTCTGACCAGTGTTCCTGATTAGCAATAACACTAGATCAGTGTGTCCATGCCTGACAGCACGGCGGTCTGCTTGTTTACATTGGCAGACCGCCGTTCTTTCTCTGCAGGGAGCGATCACAGGCCCGCTGATTGGCTCCCCCTGTGGCCAATCAGCATGCGATCGTGGCTTCGGTGCGCATGTGCGCCCCCCACTGGCTATTGACAAAATCACATACAGGTACGGGATTTTGCCTAATAGAGCCGCCTTGCCGCGGTATATGTACGGCAGGTGGTTAGGAAGTAGTTAATGATGATTGGACCCTGGGCAAGCATTCTATTGCCCCCCCTACACTGCCACCATGCAATTTCGTTCTCCACCTGCTCTGAGAGATACAATAAGTAGCAGCTAAACTAAAAATCAGTTTACTGCAGCAGATAAAGGCAGTGATTGCGATTGGTTGCCAAAGGTTACGGCATATCATTACCACTCACTGGCTGGTTGCCAGAGGTTACAACACACATTATGGCTCACTGATTAGTTGCTAGATGTTACAGCACATCATTACTACTCACCCATTGGTTTTTAGAGGTTCCTGCACACCATTACTGCTCACTGATTGTATGCTACAGATTATTGCACATCCTTACCACTCACTGATTGCTTGCCAGAGCTTACTGCACATTATTATCGCTCACTGATTGGTTGCTAGTGCTTACTGCATATCATTACTGCTAACTGATTGGTAGCTAGAACTTACTGCATATTATTACCACTTACCCATTGGTTGCTAGAGGTTATTGTACATCATTACCACTCACACATTGGTTGGTATATGTTACTGCACAGCCTTACTGCTCACTGATTGGTTGCTAGAGGTTACTGCACATCATAACCACTTACCTGTCAGTTGCTAGAGGTTACTGCAATTTATTACCGCTCACTGATTGGTTGTTAGAGGTTACTGCACATCATTACAGCAAACTGATTGGTTGCTTTGATTAATGCACATTATTATCACTATATAATAAAGGCAGTGCAGCGCAATAAAACAAATGCACTAAAATTAATAAATAGAGTTCATGAAGTTGATAAGCTGCAGAACACACGAGTATAGAAAAAATAGTGTCCAATAAGTTCTTCTAAATACAATTGTAATGGAAATGTGTACGTTCTGTAAATAATTGTATTCTATTTTATATGTATTGGACACTGCCCTCACTGTGCACACAGCACTAATAATGTTTTCAGTGCATGTTTACATTCTTTTGAGTCCTGATTATAATTAGCCTGCCTATGTAACACCCCTTGTTACCATAAATGTACAATTGTAATATTAATGTGATACCTACGTAATCATGTGCATAAAAACCTTCAATTGCGTCATAATAAAGCAGAACAGTAATTTGGAAAGATGCTGAGCGTATATTTTGTGTCTGTTCCCTACTGCAGTAGTTATTATTAATTTGGAACCACTAATCAATATGAGGATAGGAGTTGCCTATCATCAATTTAACCGAGTCAGCATGGCGAGCTTTGCCTTAGGAGGGGTTTCCAGGTGACCACGAGTATCCGAAACGAGGAGCTTGAGACGATCCGGGAATTTCTGATAATCAGCCGGCTGAGTTAAGCCTTTTGCTTACATTTGAGTTATCAGACTTCCTTGATCGGTAAGGCATTTTCAGGACAAAGGGTACCTATTTTACTCCCCTTAATCGAACTGTATTGATTGGTGGTTATATGTTATGTTGTCACTGTCTATTGTCCATCGGAGTGTTATAGATAAGAAAGGGAAGAATAGTGCTGTTCACAGGTATATGTAGTACATCTGCTAGATAAAGTAGTTTAGAGGCAAGAGGGTATAGGCACATGTAGAGAAGACTGGCCAGTCATTATGGGCATTGAATTAAGTAAGGGAATGAAGGGTAAGAGACCCTCAAAAATGCCCAGCTCAAGAGGAGCGCTATATATGAACCGAAGGTGCGATTCCGCCTATACTAAGCCCCTAGATTAATGGTTAAAGTGGACAGGGATCCACAATGTGTAACTGGGTTACCAAGGTCCACAGGGACTAAGAATCATGCAGAGTAAACAGCTAGAGGAACAGCTATCTATGTGAGCAGGATGGATCAAGGGTGACATTAACACTAGACAGAAAGGGACATTTTCATGTTAAGTTGTGGGATGAATTTGGGGTCAGGCACTACCACTAGTAAGTCAAGAAACAGAGAAATGAGAATTAAAACAGAATACTTTATATGTTGTCAGAGAGGGAAGATGGGATGAGCACTCTGGCTGCCTGTCTGATCATAGAAGCTAGATATAAAAGATATCTGAACAAAATAAGGAAAGCAGACTTTAGGCAGGTAAATATTAACCACTTCAGCCCCAGGCCATTATGCTGCCTAAGGACCAGAGGACTTTTTCCAATTAGGCACTGCGTCGCTTTAACTGCTAATTGCGCGGTCATGCAATGCTGTACCCAAACTAAATTTGCGTCCCTTTCTTCCCACAAATAGAGCTTTCTTTTGATGGTATTTGATCACCTCTGCTGTTTTTATTTTTTGCGCTATAAATGGAAAAAGACAGAAAATTTTGAAAAAAAATGATATTTTCTATTGTTTGTTATAAAAAAAAAATCCAATAAAACTCAATTTTAGTCATACATTTAGACCAAAATGTATTCGGCCACATGTCTTTGGTAAAAAAAATGTCAATAAGCGTATATTTATTGGTTTGCGCAAAAGTTATAGCGTCTACAAACTAGGGTACATTTTCTGGAATTTACACAGCTTTTAGTTTATGACTGCCTATGTAATTTCTTGAGGTGCTAAAATGGCAGGGCAGTACAAAATCCACCCAAATGACCCCATTTTGGAAAGTAGACATCCCAAGGAAATTGCTGAGAGGCATGTTGAACCCACTGAATATTTATTTTTTTGTCCCAAGGGATTGAATAATGACAAAAAATATATATATATTTACAAAAAGTTGTCACTAAATGATATATTGCTCACACAGGCCATGGGCCTATGTGGAATTGCACCCCAAAATACATTCAGCTGCTTCTCCTGAGTATGGGGATACAACATGTGTGGGACATTTTGGGAGCCTAACCGCGTACTGGGCCCCGAAAACCAATCACCGCCTTCAGGATTTCTAAGGGCGTAAATTTTTGATTTCACTCCTCACTACCTATCACAGTTTTGAAGGCCATAAAATGCCCAGATGGCACAACCCCCCCCCCCCAAATGACCCCATTTTGGAAAGTAGACACCCCAAGCTATTTGCTGAGAGGCATGTTGAGTCCATGGAATGATTTATATTTTGACACAAGTTGTGGGAAAGTGACACATTTTTTTTGCACAAAGTTGTCACTAAATGATATATTGCTCACACAGGCCATGGGCATATGTGGAATTGCACCCCAAAATACATTTAGCTGCTTCTCCTGAGTATGGGGATACCACATGTGTGGGACTTTTTGGGAGCCTAGCTGCGTACGGGGCCCCGAAAACCAATCACCGCCTTCAGGATTTCTAAGAGTGTAAATTTTTGATTTCACTCTTCACTGCCTATCACAGTTTCGGAGGCCATGGAATGCCCAGGTGGCACAAACCCCCCGAAATGACCCCATTTTGGAAAGTAGACACCCCAAGCTATTTGCTGAGAGGCATGGTGAGTATTTTGCAGCTCTCATTTGTTTTTGAAAATGAAGAAAGACAAGAAAAAACATTTTTTTTTCTTTTTTTAATTTTCTAAACTTTGTGACAAAAAGTGAGGTCTGCAAAATACTTACTATACCTCTCAGCAAATAGATTGGGGTGTCTACTTTCCAAAATGGGGTCATTTGGGGGGGGTTTTGTGCCACCTGGGCGTTCCATGGCCTCCGAAACTGTGATAGGCAGTGAAGAGTGTAATCAAAAATTTACGCCCTTAGAAAGCCTGAAGGCGGTGCTTGGTTTTCGGGGTCCTGTACGCGGCTAGGGTCCCAAAAAGTCTCACACATGTGGTATTCCCGTACTCAGGAGAAGCAACAGAATGTATTTTGGGGTGTAATTTCACATATTCCCATGGCATGTTTGAGCAATATATCATTTAGTGACAACTTTGTGCAAAAAAAAAAAAAAATTTGTCTCTTTCCCGCAACTTGTGTCACAATATAAAATATTCCATGGACTCGACATGACTCTCAGCAAATAGCTTGGGGTGTCTACTTTCAAAAATGTGGTCATTTGGGGGGTTTTGAACTGTCCTGGCATTTTATGCACAACATTTAGAAGCTTATGTCACACATCACCCACTCTTCTAACCACTTGAAGACAAAGCCCTTTCTGACACTTTTTACATGAAAAAATTATTTTTTTTTGCAAGAAAATTACTTTGAACCCCCAAACATTATATTTTTTTTTAAAGCAAATGCCATACAGATTAAAATGGTGGGTGTTTCATTTTTTTTTCACGCAGTATTTGCGCAGCGATTTTTCAAACGCATTTTTTGGAGAAAAAACACACTTTTTAAAATTTTAATGCACTAAAACACACTATATTGCCCAAATGTTCGTTGAAATAAAAAAGATGATCTTAGGCCGAGTACATGGATACAAAAATGACATGCTTTAAAATTGCGCACAAACGTGCAGTGGCGACAAACTAAATACATTTTTAAAAGCCTTTAAAAGCCTTTACAGGTTACCACTTTAGATTTACAGAGGAGGTCTACTGCTAAAATTACTGCCCTCGACCTGATGTTCGCGGTGACACCTCACATGCATGGTGCAATTGCTGTTTACATTTGACGTCAGACCGACACTTGCGTTCGCCTTTGCGCGAGAGCAGGGGGGGACAGGGGTGCATTTTTTTTTTCTTTTTTTCTTTATTTTTTTTTGCTTTTTTATCTTATTTTTAAACTGTTCCTTTCATTTTTTTTTTTTTATCATTTTTATTGTTATCTCAGGGAATGTAAATATCCCCTATGATAATATAGGTAGTGACAGGTACTCTTTTTTGAAAAAATTGGAGTCTATTAGACCCTAGATCTCTCCTCTGCCCTCAAAGCATCTGACCACACCAAGATCGGTGTGATAAAATGCTTTCCCAATTTCCCAATGGCGCTGTTTACATCTGGCGAAATCTAAGTCATGAAATGCTCGTAGCTTCCGGTTTCTTAGGCCATAGAGATGTTTGGAGCCACTCTGGTCTCTGATCAGCTGTATGGTCAGCTGGCTGAATCACCGGCTGCATTCTCAGGCACCCTGTTGAGACAGGAGAGCCAGAGAAACCACGGAAGACGCGGGGGGGGCATTCTCTCCCACTGCTTGTAAAAGCAGTCTAGAGGCTAATTAGCCACTAGGATTGCTTTTACATGAAAGCCGACCGCTGGCTGAAAAGAATGATACCAAGATGATACCTAAACCTGCAGGCATCATTCTGGTATAACCACTCAAAGTCGTGAATGGCGTACCTGAAGACAAAAAAAAGGTTAACAATTAAACACAGTAAACAGTAAAGTATAAAAAATTGCATACCTGAAAAGCAAACATGATAAAACATAATAACAATAAAACATTGCAGAATGGAATACAGTAAAAAAGAGCAGAACAATAGAGAGAGAATAGAGAGAGAGAGAGAACAATAAAACGACAACTATTTTTTTTTATTTTATATACTTTTTTTTTTTTTTACACTTTTTTTTGTAACTAACTTTTATAACTGTAACCGGTTCCAGGTTCCGGTCTTTCAAAATGCGATGGCATCTTGGGAGACCCTGTGAAAGTGTGCCTAGTCTGTGCAATGCTGTACCCTACGCTAATACTCAACTAGTGTATGGTAGCGTTCAAAACATTCACCAATGCAAAGACCAGGATTGTCAGGACAGGAGGGACAATAATAGCGGGTGTCACGCCTATATCCGCGCTTGCTGCAGACACAACATCTTTTTTGGGGGGGGTTCATTGGGTAGAGGTACTCGGGAGGACATAAAGAAAATGCCTCTCATGCAGCCCACTGCATTTGGTTGGGGATGTGAATGGGGGAATTACGGGTGCTGCAGAAGTGGTGGGTTCCCAATTAGGATTGGCGAATGCAGCAGGAAGGGCATGATGGGCACGATGGGCCTGTTTGTCTTCTTCTTGGTGGCAGCGGGACACTACTTGTGCTTGCCACCTCACCAGCTTGAACTGCACTTATGGGACTCGCCACGTCACCAAGTGTTACTGCAGTGCTGGTTTGACTATGACTGGGGTGTACTAGGCCGCTGGTGCTTGCCAGTTCACCAAAACGCTACCAAAAAAACTGTTAGCGATCGCAGGGATCAGGCCTGACTCTGTGAACGCTGCAGTTATACGTTGAGTGTTTTGTAAGTGACAGTGATCGATCGATACTGCACTTGGGTGGGCTGGGCTGGGCCGGGCGGAGGGGCAAAACGCAGGTGCTAGCAGGTATCTGGGCTGATCCCGCTAACACTGCGTTTTTGGGAACCCTAAACTGCTGGGGACGCTAGTATAGATCTGATCGGATTAGATATTGATCCGTTCAGATACTATACCACTAAGGGAGGCGTATGCTGCGTGCGCGGGTGTTAGCGGTACTGGCGCTAATCTGACGCTGCCTGGGGCGACGCATATCACCGCCGGGCGATCAGGGGGCTAAACCTTTATTCGGTAATAAACGGCGGGTGCCCTGACACTATAAAAAATAAACAAACTAACCAGTGTCACCCGTAACGGTTATACGGTGATCAGTGGTGAAAGGGTTAACTAGGGGGCAATCAAGGGGTTAAAACATTTATTAGATAGTATATGGGGGTCCCTGTCGTTATAAAACGCTGACGGCGAATCTAAATATTTACGTCCCTAACTAGCGTCACCAGTGACACTAATACAGCGATCAGAAAAATGATTGCTTAGTGACACTGGCAACAGGGGGTGATCAAGGGGTTGAAACTTTATTAGGGGGGTTAGGGGGGTACCCTAGACCTAAAGGGGGCTAACCCTAACTGCCCTAACACACTAACTGTCACAAACTGACACCATGCAGTAATCAAAAAAAAACTGCTTGGTGTCAGTGTGACGGGGGGGTGATCGGGGGGTGATCGGGGGGGATCGGGGGGTAAAGCGGGGGGTAAAGTGTGCCTGGCATGTTCTACTGTGTGTGTGTTTGGTGCACTCACATTACAGTCTTGTCTCCTCTGCGCCGGAAGGGAAACTGCCGAGCCGAGGAGAGGTGACATCACTTCCTCCGCTTCTGTTTACATTACAGAAGCCGAGGAAGTCTGTCATTGGCCAGGAGCGATCGCGAGGGGGGAGCCATGAATGAGTGGCCTCCCCCTCACCTTTGATCGCCCCTGACCTGAATCCGACTGCCGCTGGCACGGGGGGGGGTCCGATCGGACCCCCCACCCGCGGGAAGGCAAGGACGTACATGTAAGCCCTTTTGCCTGCCCGTGCCACTCTGCCGACGTACATCGTCGTGCGGCGGTCGTCAAGTGGTTACTGAGAGTTAAAAGAAAGTGAGAGAATGATATGCATGTATTGTGTACAAATGGGAAAAATGTAAGTGATTTTAGAGAGATATTGGTGTATGTGTGTGTGAATGCTGGGACCTTTAGTTCTATTGCTTGTGTGTGTCATGTATGCAGATGTGACCCCCTCCTTTGTGCTCTCCTGAAAGAATGTAGCTGGGATGAGAGGTCAGTGATAAGCTGGAAGGACACCATATCAGAAAAAAAGGGAGGGGAGGAAAACGAATTCTTCAACAAGGAACCAGCAGGATAGCAAAAATATATAATTTATTATAGAAAGATAATACCACATATACACCAAACAAAAATCAAAAAATGACAGTAAGTGAACCAAATACCACCAATAAAAATAAAATAGACAACGTTGTCTAAAGACAGAAACAACACACAGATGGCCACCATACTCTGAAGAAATCCTTGACGGATGAAACGCGTCAGCATGACGCCATCACGCCCAACGTAGTACTCACACAGACCCACCCATCAGCCCTGGGTATCCGATTCGCTGAGCCGCTGAAGCCGCTGAGGCCTTGCCGCACGGAACCAGGAAGTGTTTGAGGAGTCACACCGCATCCAGGCGGCACGCTATAAACACCTTCCCCATCTCCACTATCCTGGCCGGCATTCGGCCACAAAGACCCACGAGCTACCCTTACTTGACCAAAGGAGGATTCAGCTGTTTTGCACAACGTGAGAAGATCTGAGGACCGGAGTGTTTTGCATGCCTGCCATACACTGATGTCCATGGACTGGTGAGACTGTATCTATCCAATATCTTCTGTGACCATTGTCACCATATTATTAGCAGTGTCCCCACTTTATGATTCAGCAAATACGCTGGGTTTATTCATCACCATACATACAGGCACACACTCCCTCCTGTATCCACGTATAGTCTCCATACAGCTGCTGATGAATGTTACCAGCTACGGCTGGGTACTTACCTGCAAGTGTTATCATCAGCAATCCCCGTGGTTTACATTTTCAGTTATACTCCAGGTCTGCCACCGGCAGCGTGCATAGCGGATTCTCATTATCCATGGCTGTACACATCTACCTCTTGGCCCTCAACATTACTTCCTAAACAAAATATATATGACGGTTCTTGTCTACTTAGCCAGTTGGTTGTAATTGTATGTGGTGGCCATCTGTGTGTTGTTTCTGTCTTTAGACAACGTTGTCTATTTTATTTTTATTGGTGGTATTTGGTTCACTTACTGTCATTTTTTGATTTTTGTTTGGTGTATATGTGGTATTATCTTTCTATAAAAAATTATATATTTTTGCTATCCTGCTGGTTCCTTGTTGAAGAATTCGTTTTCCTCCCCTCCCTTTTTTTCTGATATGCTTTTTAATTCAGAGGAACACACCCACCTGTGATCTCCTGAGCTCCTGGGTGTTTGCAGGTAGCTTTACTCACATGCAGATGCTGTCAGGGTATCATCCCCATCTGCCAATACCTACATTTAATTAAGTAAAGTTTTTTGGGTTCATAAGTCCCCTCTTTGTTTGTGGAAGGACACCATGCCAATTCCAGTTTTTTTAGACAAAACATTTATAACAAAATGTGCCGGGTTAAGGAATCTAATGGTAAACAATGTGATCACAATTATTTTGAATCTGTTTTCCAGACATGGTAAAATGAAGGTTACATTTAACCGTGTATTGCACAAATTGAATATCCTTTGATAGTGGAAACAGTGCATTTAAAAAAGTAAAATTAAGTAATAATGAGTATTCATTTCTAATATGAGTTTAACAATTTTATTAATAATATAGATATATTGAAACTGGTTTAGACAACCTTTGGTTGGAAATGAAATCCAGGTTATTAGGGAAATTTGTAAAAATGGGATTAGTTTAGATTAAGATAACAATTTTGTAATTTTACATTTACTCAATATGCCCTTATTGAGAGAAAAAAAGATTAAGATGAGGTTGTTATTTGGAATAAAGCTGCCATAATATTTAACAAAGCCAAGATGGATGGGATACATAAGGCCCCTTTCACACGGGACGGATCCGTGTTGATCCGCCCCGTGTTTATCCGCTGCTCAGCGGGGATCGCTCCGTTTTCCCCAGCTGAGCAGGCAGATGACAGGGCGGGACCCGCACACTGTGCAGGGACCGCCCTGTCAGATCTCCGCTCTCCCCTATGGGGGATCGGAGGAACACGGACCGTCTGTCCGTGTTCCTCCGATCCGCTCTGCAGACGGATAGAAAAATAGGATTTTCTTCCGTCCGCAGAATCGGACGAGAGCGGAGCCGGACAACATCGGGTGTTAGCGGATGTACATCCGCTGACACCCGCTATCCCATAGGGATGCATGTATGTCCGTATTTCATCCGAAAACGGATGGATGAAATATGGACATACTGTCCGCATGTGTGAAAGGGGCCTAAGAAGTTTTTCTACAAAAATGACATTTTAAGGTTTTTGATAATAACATGATGTGCGGTCCATGATGTGAGAGTTATAATAAATAAAATTTAAATATAACAGACCCGTCACATCAAATCCACACACCCTGTTAGGATAGATGCCACCTGCAGCCAGTTGTTTTATAGCTTTTGATGCTTTCTGGTCCATCATACAGATTGTTGATCCTTTTGTTTTTATTTATTTTTATTTTTGAAATCCAAAGCAGAATGTGTGGATTGTGAAATTATGTGCCCCTTTTCCTTGTAAGTGCAGTGGTATAAGCAGTTGAATATTTTGGATTTATGGGCATCTCTCCATGGCCGCAGGGTATTGTTATCATTTATTATAATATTGCCAGGAAAAAGTTGTTTTTTGAAACATGAAACTGGAGTTCTTACACAAACAGCATGATAGAAAACAAGCCATTGTAATATATTTATGCAAGCTGGACCCAGTAATGAAGGGTTCATCCCGATATATCAGAGCTGTAGCTTTTATGCAAAGGTGCTATTAGACAAAGTTAGATTTGTTTTGGTCAAACATTTAATTTTTAATAGTCCGACATTCTGCGCAGCGAATATACAGCTAACTAAATGTTTGTCTAATGAAGGTTTAAAATATGAGTTTGTTTATGTACAAATCTGACAATGAAAAACGCGTACATTTATTCAAAAGAGAGGAAAAACCACATGTGCTAAATTGATGACGTAGGAATCAGCTGCTGTGAGCCCAGTGCAGGACACACTCCCTGAAGATCCAGATATTAAATTTTTTGTAGATTTGAGTATGCAGTTTATCACCCAGAAGGATACTCTGTATTCAAAGTCATTGGATCCTTTTCTCCCCAGCTCAAGAAGCACAAAAAAACAAGAAAAATAGCCCTGGGACTTTAGATGAGGTGAGAGAGGTTTAGCCAATGTCCACAGTGAACACTGAGACAAATACAATTTATTCATTTCAAAATGTTATGTAACTGAGCGGTAACAACAATGATTGTGAGTTACCAGGCATAATAGCCAATGTACACAACACAGATGAACGTAAATATACAAAGATTTATTACAAATGTTATACATCAATGAGCAACAATAAAACTTGAAAATTGCTGGGTCAGTAAGTACACATACAAAATAAGATGATAAAATGTACATACATGTGGACAGGGAAGTATGTAAACATAATGCAGACATCAATAATACCCAGCATATACCGGCATAAAATAAGCATCAATAAAGCCCTATGCATTTCGCGAGACCCTGCTCGCTCTTCAGGGGCGGATGCATGAATGTTGTATCTGCAATGTAAGTAATAAAATCAATAAATGTATGTGGTTGGTAAATGGGGGCAGATGGAATGATTAGCAAGAGAGGCCTGATGCAGAGACCTCATACTTACCGGAGTCTGAGATGAATCGCCAAACGCTGGATATCGAGATGGCAGCAGTGTAATGCATCCAGCTCGGGAGCTGAGGAGGCGGAACAAAACAAAGGCCACAATAGGGGAACATCCGGAGGATCAGCACGGACTGGATAGGGGTATTTCTCACTGCGGTCTCCACTTAGCTCCTTAACATTGTGTCTGGAAAACGTCTGCAAGGATGCATATATATCAGAGGGCATCATAACTGCAAAATGAACTTATTGTATAGGGTTCTAAGCTTTAATTTATATATACATAAAGATGTAAGTGAGTGAATTAAGGTTATAAGAGTATCTTGGTATGAACAAACTAACTGAGATATGGAATATAGTAAATGCATGAATGCATAGTTATAAAACTGGTATGGGCAGAGAGACTATGGGGCAATGTAGAATGATATAGTATTACATGTGTATAAAAACAATGTAACAAACCCAATGGGTGTCAGGAAAGTAAAAAAGTTGTACCTCAATAGGAGTGAAAAACATCCAATGGTTGTCAGTTTGTTCTTAGAGATGTGACAGCTCTATCCAATCGCCAAGTAATGAATCAGAATCCCAACCGTGCTGAATGTCCAGATATACCCACAAGACCCCGAAGGCTACACCCCCAGCGTCATGTACGGGCGGTGACGCATGGGCGTCCAAAAGACATCCACCATCAAAGGGGGGTGCACAGATGCAACAACCACCCAACCGTCCCGGACATGACGCTGGGGGTGTAGCCTTCGGGGTCTTGTGGGTATATCTGGACATTCAGCACGGTTGGGATTCTGATTCATTACTTGGCGATTGGATAGAGCTGTCACATCTCTAAGAACAAACTGACAACCATTGGATGTTTTTCACTCCTATTGAGGTACAACTTTTTTACTTTCCTGACACCCATTGGGTTTGTTACATTGTTTTTATACACATGTAATACTATATCATTCTACATTGCCCCGTAGTCTCTCTGCCCATACCAGTTTTATAACTATGCATTCATGCATTTACTATATTCCATATCTCAGTTAGTTTGTTCATACCAAGATACTCTTATAACCTTAATTCACTCACTTACATCTTTATGTATATATAAATTAAAGCTTAGAATCCTATACAATAAGTTCATTTTGTAGTTATGATGCCCTCTGATATATATGCATCCTTGCAGACGTTTTCCAGACACAATGTTAAGGAGCTAAGTGGAGACCGCAGTGAGAAATACCCCTATCCAGTCCGTGCTGATCCTCCGGATGTTCCCCTATTGTGGCCTTTGTTTTGTTCCGCCTCCTCAGCTCCCGAGCTGGATGCATTACACTGCTGCCACCTCGATATCCAGCGTTTGGCGATTCATCTCAGACTCCGGTAAGTATGAGGTCTCTGCATCAGGCCTCTCTTGCTAATCATTCCATCTGCCCCCATTTACCAACCACATACATTTATTGATTTTATTACTTACATTGCAGATACAACATTCATGCATCCGCCCCTGAAGAGCAAGCAGGGTCTCGCGAAATGCATAGGGCTTTATTGATGCTTATTTTATGCCGGTATATGCTGGGTATTATTGATGTCTGCATTATGTTTACATACTTCCCTGTCCACATGTATGTACATTTTATCATCTTATTTTGTATGTGTACTTACTGACCCAGCAATTTTCAAGTTTTATTGTTGCTCATTGATGTATAACATTTGTAATAAATCTTTGTATATTTACGTTCATCTGTGTTGTGTACATTGGCTAATATGCCTGGTAACTCACAATCATTGTTGTTACCGCTCAGTTACATAACATTTTGAAATGAATAAATTGATTTTGTCTCAGTGTTCACTGTGGACATTGGCTAAACCTCTCTCACCTCATCTAAAGTCCCAGGGCTATTTTTCTTGTTTTTTTGTGCACTATTAGGGATGGAGGTGTCAGAGGGGTCACACCAGACCTTAATCTTCCTTTTTTTGATTGAACCCGGGTGGAAGACACCCATTCAGCCCACACACTGGTCTGTTGTTACCATTAGCCTTTGTCCATATTACATCTAGTGTATTATCACTCTTTGGCCAGTTATATTTCCATACTGCTCCCAGGGGGCCTTGCTGGGCTGAGCTGTTCCCCTTTCGCTGGTGGTCTTTTGTGGCAGTGGTTTTCATCCAGCTCGGGGGCTGCGATGTGCATAGGGGAGCTCTGTTCTTGATCTCTTGCTGTCCTCTCCTGTCTGTTGACGGGGGTGGCCACCTGCACATCGGCGCCATGTTTTCCACGCCCATACACTGACGTCTCCCTGAGGTAACTCAGGTGTGGGCTGTGTGGGTCATCCCGGACGGTTGGGTGGTTGTTGCATCTGTGCACCCCCCTTTGATGGTGGATGTCTTTTGGACGCCCATGCGTCACCGCTCGTACATGACGCTGGGGGTGTAGCCTTCGGGGTCTTGTGGGTATATCTGGACATTCAGCACGGTTGGGATTCTGATTCATTACTTGGCGATTGGATAGAGCTGTCACATCTCTAAGAACAAACTGACAACCATTGGATGTTTTTCACTCCTATTGAGGTACAACTTTTTTACTTTCCTGACACCCATTGGGTTTGTTACATTGTTTTTATACACATGTAATACTATATCATTCTACATTGCCCCGTAGTCTCTCTGCCCATACCAGTTTTATAACTATGCATTCATGCATTTACTATATTCCATATCTCAGTTAGTTTGTTCATACCAAGATACTCTTATAACCTTAATTCACTCACTTACATCTTTATGTATATATAAATTAAAGCTTAGAACCCTATACAATAAGTTCATTTTGCAGTTATGATGCCCTCTGATATATATGCATCCTTGCAGACGTTTTCCAGACACAATGTTAAGGAGCTAAGTGGAGACCGCAGTGAGAAATACCCCTATCCAGTCCGTGCTGATCCTCCGGATGTTCCCCTATTGTGGCCTTTGTTTTGTTCCGCCTCCTCAGCTCCCGAGCTGGATGCATTACACTGCTGCCATCTCGATATCCAGCGTTTGGCGATTCATCTCAGACTCCGGTAAGTATGAGGTCTCTGCATCAGGCCTCTCTTGCTAATCATTCCATCTGCCCCCATTTACCAACCACATACATTTATTGATTTTATTACTTACATTGCAGATACAACATTCATGCATCCACCCCTGAAGAGCGAGCAGGGTCTCGCGAAATGCATAGGGCTTTATTGATGCTTATTTTATGCCGGTATATGCTGGGTATTATTGATGTCTGCATTATGTTTACATACTTCCCTGTCCACATGTATGTACATTTTATCATCTTATTTTGTATGTGTACTTACTGACCCAGCAATTTTCAAGTTTTATTGTTGCCCATTGATGTATAACATTTGTAATAAATCTTTGTATATTTACGTTCATCTGTGTTGTGTACATTGGCTATTATGCCTGGTAACTCACAATCATTGTTGTTACCGCTCGGTTACATAACATTTTGAAATGAATAAATTGATTTTGTCTCAGTGTTCACTGTGGACTTTGGCTAAACCTCTCTCACCTCATCTAAAGTCCCAGGGCTATTTTTCTTGTTTTTTTGTGCACTATTAGGGATGGAGCTGTCAGAGGGGTCACACCAGACCTTAATCTTCCTTTTTCAGCTCAAGAAGCAGAGCTCCATGTTTTAGCAAAGGCTGTGAGCTATAAAAAAGTGTATATTTATATAGATAGTTGAGATAGAGAGAGCTTTTGGTTCCATTTAAAGGGCCAGAAGTTTGTTTTACTTCGGCAGGTAAACGAACCAAGCATGCCAAGTTAATTTGATCGGCTGTTTTCAGCCTTCCAGGTTCTTGCTGAGGTAGCTATATTAACTTTAAAACTCACACATGGAAGCAGACCAGGCGACTCTAAGGATGCTGCATTACAGCCCTGGACACTTGATGGGTCTGTGCAGCTCACAGATTCCACCCTAGTTCTGGCCCAGTATAGCTGGGATTAATAATTCAACTTTAAGGACCCCAGGACGAGAAGAACAAGTGGTCCACAGGGGGAAACTTCTTATGAAACAGGACTTTGGAAAAGGTGATCATTTATGTCTGCCAGCCACTCTTTTCCCTTCAGCTTGACACATGGACCGTGTCATCAGTCACAAGAAGTTATGGCTGCCTTAGTAAATGAGCATGGGATAGAGCCAGGGTTCTCCACAGTTGTTTTTATAACATACCACTTCTTGTTTTACCTGTTACCAAAGGTGTTAACAAAAGCTGAACATCCCTTCCAGAGATTACAAAAACATATATCCAGATGCCCAAGTCAGGATCTTACGAGTATGCATTTTGCCTGTATGGACATGTTTTCTGGATGTCCAGTGGCAAATGCTACTTATCAGAAGTAGTTTGTAAATATAGAGTGCAGAAAGTACAGAGAGTAACAAAGGAAATCATTTTTATAGGAGAGTCCTTACTAGAAGTTTTGAGGTTTTATTTTTACACCCCCTAGTGTCTACAATGTAGCGGACAAAGTAGAGTAAGAAAGTGGAAAACTTTTGCCTGAATGTTTTCTTATATTTTATCAGGCCTCTAAGGGGGATTTTGGACTCTCTCCCTATGGGATTTGGTTTGGGAGTGTGTTACTCACTTGCTTATATTTTGTCTCAGCAGCTGAAGTCCTCCATTCGGATCTCACAGAGAATGTTGCTGATCTTTTAAGGTTTTTGACAATCTCATTTATGTGTTTTCTCCCCAATTCCAGATCCTAAAAGTTTGGAAGGATCTAAAACTAAAGCCAGGTGACTTGTGGATTGTTAAGAGACATATATATATAAGGAAATGTTTGGATACTCAATACAGCATCTATTTCATGTACAGTTTTTGTAAAACTTGAAGGAAAAGTCACCTGGATCTACACCAGACACTGCAAAAATGACTAAATTAAAGAAATCTCTGTGTTTGATTTGTTTCCCTCTTGTGATCACAGTCAAGGGTACTTTTTGATTCAATTACTTTAATTGTAAGGGATATATATATTTGAAAAGTAGTTTAGCCATGTTGAAGTCATATTTGTCTTTTGTACGTCTTCCATTTTATGTAGAATTGTCTGTGTTTACATGTGCTGATAAGTCAGCATGCCAACAATTAAGCTAGAAGGCCATTCTGGCCACAGGAGTGTACAGCCATTACTCTGTAAATATGTCTTATCAATCATTTGTTTTTCACAATGAAAAGTCATTTTGTAATGAAAAAGCTGCTCAGCTATTATTTTCTCCACAATGGAGTTTTTTTTGCCTCTTTGGCCAGGACTACCTTCACCTAAACGTGTGAAGGTTCCAGGTTAAAGGTGATAGCAGGTATGGTTAGTGATCAAAATATTGATCAAAAGAGGGGAGACTGTAATGGAAATTTGTACGTTCTGTAAATAATTGTATTCTATTTTATATGTATTGCACACTGCCCTCACTGTGCACACAGCACTAATAATGTTTTCAGTGCATGTTTACATTCTTTTGAGTCCTAATTAGAATTAGCCTGCCTATGTAACACCCCTTGTTACCATAAATGTACAATTGTAATATTAATGTGATACCTACGTAATCATGTGCATAAAAACCTTCAATTGCGTCATAATAAAGCAGAACAGTAATTTGGAAAGATGCTGAGCGTATCTTTTTGTCTGTTCCCTACTGCAGTAGTTATTATTAATTTGGAACCACTAATCAATATGAGGATAGGAGTTGCCTATCATCAATTTAACCAAGTCACAATCATATGTGATTTTGTGTCAACCTCCACCAATGAAGATGCTAGCAGCTCACCTCATGGCGTGAACCCCTTAATTAACAGATAGGTCACAAGCGCTTTTTCCCTCAAAAGGGTAGAAGATGCTGTGTCAAAGAGGCAAAAACCACTGGGAGGAAGCATTCACTGGTCTGGATTGGTAAATGAGGATAAGCTCTGTGCTCTGGACACAGGGCTCTGATTCACAGCATACATGCAATAAAAACAGGAGTATATAGTGCTCTCTGCATGTACAATCACTTCATTAGTAAGAGAAGATTCCACTTACAAGCATCACACTGAGATCCAGTGCTTGGTGAACAGGCATAATATACATAAACCACGAGGATCAATGATGGACATGGGTGAGGTCATGAAATTCATGTAGTTCCTTCTGTACGCGTTACGTCCCAAGGGGGCGGGACTTCGCCAGCGGATATGGTGCAATGCACCCGCTTAGTATAGTGTAGGGTGGTGACCATGGACGCTGAGACACCTATCACATGATCTATCACCAAGGTGACTCTGTATTCTCCCGGAACCAGCCAGGAAGTGTCCATAGGTATCATCCCTTAATGGTAAAAACGGAGTGTGCATCAGCATAACCTGACAGGTTATTAGGATGAACATATACATCTTAAAAACATTTTAAGATATAAAAATATTGTTTTCCACATCTCCAAATAGATACATATCCAATTAATATAACTAAAAAGTTAAAATTTAACTATGATTAGTTGGTTTATAAAAAATATAACTAGAATTAACTGGATTATGAAAAATATATAACATTATCATTATAAAACATCAGACCATGGCCATCATTGATCTTAACCACTTACCGACTAGCCGCCGTCATTATACTGTGGCAGGTCAGCACGATCCCGCGAGCCGTCATAGCTGTACGCTCCTTTAATAGTCATAGCTGTATGCTCCTTTAAGCTGGATAGCAGGCTCGCGCATGTGTCCGCTGCACTTGGGGGGGTGCCGATGCTCATGACTCGAGGTCGCAATGACTGCCAGCCACGAGTGATCGCTGGCATGAGAGGCAGAATGTGTGTGTGTAAACACACAAATCCCTGTTCTGTTCTGAGAGGAGATCCAAATAGCTAGGAACCACGATCTGTCATCTCCTATAGTCAGTCCCCTCACCCTACAGTTAGAACACACAGTCAGGTAACACAGTTAACCCCTTAATCACCCCCTAGTGTTAACCCCTTCCCTGCCAGTGACATTTATACAGTAATCAGTGCATTTTTGTAGCACTGATCGCTGTATAATTGTCAATCGTCCCAAAAATGTGTCAAAAGTGTTCGATGTGTCCGCCATAATGTCACAGTCATGATAAAAATCGCAGATCGCTGCCATTACTAGTAAAAAAAAAATAATAAAAATGCCATAAATCTATCCCCTATTTTTGTAGACGCTATAACTTTTGCGCAAACCAATCAATATATGCTTATTGCGTTTTTTACCAAAAATATGTAGAAGAATACATATCGGCCTAAACTGAGAAAAAAAATAGCTTTTTTTAAACAAAATTGGGGATATTTATTATGTGCGATGGGGGGAAAACACTGCGCCAAACAAATATACAAAAAAGCTGCAAAACACTCAAACAAAGTTGAACAAAAATATGCTAAAACTAGTGTAGCGCTCTAAAGTGCAAATGCAATGTACAATAATGTGTAATTACACAGCATAAAGTGGCATGAGTGGAAAAGTGCTACTGCCAATACATGTAATGAAACGCAATTAGAATTGCCCAATATTACAAATATAATTAGAACTGTAAAAAAAGTGTGCAAAGCACAGGAAGTGCATGCATCCTAAAGTGAAATAAATCATAAAAAAATATAGTCCAAGAGAAATAAAATGGTGGACAAGATGAGCTTCCTTCTGTCGGGTTGATACCAAGACAGGGGACATCAGAAACAAGTTGTCTGTAGTGACTAAGATGGGTACTCTTGCCAGATGTTGTGGACCCACATGTTATACAAAAATGGGTCAGAAAGGCTTGTGATCCAGCCAGATCTAGGTAAGGTGCTATATGCAGGAGGTGGGTCTGGTGATGGGTCCTCAGCTTCCCAGCAGCTAACTCCAAAAGCACTGTGGTATTTGGCTAGGTGTACCTCAAGACAACTCTTTGTGGGCTCCGATGAACAAACATAGGAAAAAGAAGGAGGGCTCCAAATAGTGCAGGTCAAACCAATAGGTTTATTGGAATGTAACAAAAATGACAAAAATATAAAAATGATCACAAAATCGTAAAAAAATATAAAAGGCAATGTGGGGTGCAGTAAATGCTCAGTCCGACGCGTTTCGACACTAAAGGTCTTCAACAGGGGCATATGTCTGTCCCCTCACATTGCCACTGAATAAATAACTTCTATAACCAAGGACCGCCCAAGGAAAGGGAGGAAACGGGAGAAGGTTCAAAGGATGTGCCCTCCAAGCCTCTATCTCATTCAGAGCTGCGTGAATATCAGAACCAAATGTATACAATATTGAAAAATGTATAACAAATGATACCTTCATGCAAATAAAAAATAAATAATAATAATAATAATAATAATAATAATAATAATAATAATAATAAATAAAAATAATAATAAAAATTGATGTGTGCCTACATGAAATTGGATGCACTAAAAAGAGCTGGGCCTCTATGAATGTGTTCCATACCTTACCTGAGATATATATCATCTGCAGTGCATAAACCCACATGGGGCGGAGATCGTGACCATCAGAGGATTCAGAGGCATGCTGACCTTTGTATGGGCGGTGAGGCCAGGACGGAGTGAGTCAGCGCATATCAATGCTCCACATCTCCGAATTCCTGCTGAAGGAGTCAACAATGGCCGTCATCGTTCAACCAATGAGATTGCGCTCATACCAGCGAATCATCATTGGGATGGTCATGTGACATCATCAGCGAGCGACAAACGAGCTTACACTTCTCCGCCATATGACGGAGTAGCGTCACAGCCTCGTCATCTGGTCACATGGCACACCATCAATGACAGGTCATGTGACAACCACAATGTGCGTAGTACGATCCCACGTTCCTTCACCAGGGACAGGTTGTCGCCACAGCATTAGTGTGTGTGTCAAGTGTCCATGCCCGGAGGTCACATGATAGTATGAACAATTCAAAGGTAAATTAATCTGATCTAAGAAGGACTGTAAACCAAATAAGATATGTTACTAAGCCATGAATGAATGGTAACAAATGAACGAAAAACAAATAAAATATGAGCTGGAAATGAATAAAGGACGGGGTATAGACACACAGCCTTCCCAAAAACTGTCGACCCAGAAGGTAATGGACTGACAATAACAAAAATAAAAAATAAAAAAAATGTATATATAATATATTCTAACACGCTCTGTATAATAATAAGTCATGATGAAATCACTAATAAGCATTATGGACATAATGCATGCACCCAATAGCGTCAATAGATGCCGGAGGGGACACACACGCCGCCCTGGATGTCAATACAACATATCAGGGAATAACAGATGGCAAAAACCAATAACATCAATCGAGGGTAAATAAAATACTAAAGGAATAATCTGATGCATATAACTGGGACAGACCATAAATAAATAATAGAAATGATATATTAACATTTAGGCCTGATTTATAAAGCAATTGATGTCCCAATCAATGTTCATGCCAGGCGATTAGCACTTGAGCTCGTGGATCCAAAAAGTCTCAAGTCGCGATACGCCTCGCAAGCATGAGTCCCCCCTCCAGTGAGGGACAAATCTATCAATGATCTGGAACTGGTTGCCTGCCCGGTCTTTCCCATGATATTCTAAACAGTGATGGGAGACAGTATGTTTAATGCATCCCTTTTTTATTTTGGCCAGGTGTTCGTTGACCCTAATGGTGAAATTCCTAATAGTCCGGCCCACATATTGTTTTTTACCCAGGCACATAATGAGGTACACTATAAACCTTGTCACACACGTGGTGAAATGTTTCATGGAATAAGTCTTCCTGGTGACTGTGGACGTGAAGGTATCAGTTTTTCGTCTCCCCAGAACATTGTGCAAGCAAACATTGCATTTTCTGCAAGGAAAATAACCCTTGCATTCAGGGAAGAAAGAAACAGCCTTAGAAGGATCTATAGTGTTAGGGGCGAGGTCACCCTGGATCGAACGTGCTCCCCTGAAAATAATACCTGCTTTTTCTGGAAGAGAGGGACCCAAAATATTATCACTAAGAAGAACCTTCCAGTGTTTGTTAAAGATCTTTTTGATCTTGTTGTGCTGGGTGGAAAAAGAAGTAAAAAAAGACCATTTAAATTTGTCATAGCTACTGGTTTTAGCTTTGGCTTCCAGAAGAGAGGATCGGTAAACCAAGAACACGGCATCAATATCAGGGTCCAAGTCAGAGGGTCTACAGCCCTTCTCCACAAATCGTTGTCGAAGGATGTTAGATTGGTGTAGAAAATCGCTGTCATTAGTGCAATTACATCTAAGGCGGAGGAACTGACCACGGGGGACAGACTGAAGCTGCCGACAGTGGGGATAGCTGTCCACTGGGATATACTCGTTCCTGTTGGTAGGCTTAAAGAAAGTTTTAAGTTCTAGACGGTTGTTTAGTGACTGTAATTTCCAAATCCAAAAAATGTATGCTGGTTGAACTGGCTTCAAAATTCAAAGTAATACCTCAATCGTTTCTGTTCAGAACAGCCATAAAGTCATCCAAGGAGGCTCGGTTACCCCTCCATAGGAGGAGGATATCGTCTATATATCTTGCCCACAGGACCAGTTCGGGCCTGTTAAGGGCATAGACGACATCCTCCTGCCATTGGGCCATGAGCAAGTTGGCCAGACTGGGGTCAAATTTAGCCCCCATGGCCACACCCTTGGTCTGGGAAAAGAAGGTACCCTGAAACCAGAAATAGTTATGTTTGGTTGCAAATTTTAGGAGTTCCATAATGAAATTCCTATATATGAGGGGAAGGTTGGAATTCTTGAATAAATAGAAGTCTACTGCCATGAGGCCTAGATGGTGTGGAATACAGGTGTATAAGGCGGATACATCCACAGTAACCAGAATAAGGTCATCATGATATTGTACCTTTTTCAACAATCTGATCGTATCTCCAGTGTCTTTCAAATAAGATGGAATGAGTTTGACCAATGGCTGGAGATAGTGATCAATGTATTTCCCAATTCTGGAAGTTATGGAGTCAATCCCACTCACGATCGGACGGCCGGGGGGGATTGACAGGGTCCTTATGGATCTTAGGTAGTAGGTAAATGATTGGGATACGTGCTGCCAATGGGATCAAGAAATCTTTTTCTTTTTTATTTAAGATATTTAAAGCAAACCCCTCATTCACAAGATCAATAAGGGCCCTCTTATATTTCAAAGTGGGATCACCTAATAGCGGGCAAAAGGTATCACGATCTTCTAAGAGTCTGTTCATTTCCCTAATATAAGCATCTTTATCCAGCACAATGATCCCACCCCCTTTATCGGTGGGGTGGATAATGAGATTTTTCTTCTCACAAAGGGATTTCAGAACCGCCTTAATGGCAGGATCCTGGTGGGTTCTTTTAATTGGTAATTTCTCCAGATCATTGAGTATGAGTTTGCCGAAAACATTAATCGACGGGGCTATATTGCCCAGTGGATTAAAAAGAGAAGGGTTGGAAAGTCCAGAGTGTGTATGGACACTCTGGTTGGTTATATTTAGGGATGAGCTTCGAGTTCGAGTCGAACATGAACAATTTGGGGTGTTCGCGGCAAATTCGAAAGTCGCGGAACACCCTTTAAAAGTCTATGGGAGAAATCAAAAGTGCTAATTTTAAAGGCTTATATGCATGGTATTGTCATAAAAAGTGTTTGGGGACCTGGGTTCTGCCCCAGGGGACATGTATCAATGCAAAAAGAAGTTTTAAAAATGGCCATTTTTTCGGGAGCAGTGATTTTAATAATGCTTAAAGTGAAACAATAAAAGTGTAATATTCCTTTAAATTTCGTACCTGGGGGGTGTCTATAGTATGCCTGTAAAGGGGCGCATGTTTCCCGTGTTTAGAACAGTCTGACAGCAAAATGACATTTCAAAGGAAAAAAAGTCATTTAAAAATACTCGCGGCTTTAATGAATTGTCGGTCCAACAATACACAAAAAAGTTCATTGATAAAAACGGCATGGGATTTCTCCACAGGGGAACCCCGAACCAAAATAAAAAAAATGTGTGGGGGTCCCCCTAAATTCCATACCAGGCCCTTCAGGTCTGGTATGGATATTAAGGGGAACTCCGCGCCATAAATTTAAAAAAAAATGGCGTGGGGGTCCCCCTAAATTCCATACCAGGCCCTTCAGGTCTGGTATGGATATTAAGGGCAACCCCGTGCCAAAATTTTAAAAATAATGGCGTGAGGTCCCCCCAAAAATCCATACCAGACCCTTATCTGAGCACGCAACCTGGCAGGCCGCAGGAAAAGAGCCTTCACTATTGACTGCGTGCTTCATTTAAAGTCCCGCCTTCTCCCCTTTATCATATTGACAGGGATGGAGGCACGAGTCCCCGCCAAGTCTTTGCCTCATACAAAGTCCCAACTTCCCCCCATTCTTGCTAGTGCAATAGGGATGGAAGCGCGCGTTCTCTATGGAGTCGGGTCTGACCCTAGCAATCGGTACAATTTTATTGCAGTTGATCCATACATGCTATCTAATTTATTCAATCAAGTTTGCTTAATTCATTTATATATTCCTAACTTCGTTAGGGAACAATTTATCTATAAAGTTGGTTCATGTTTGTTTTACCCAATTAATATGATATATCATCTCCACACCTGCTCTACCAGTGCTTTGTGATCTGGATGCTTGAGCCGTCGGCTCACTTCACTTCCGGGAGCTGCGATGCACACTGTGGGGTTTCCTCCCCTCCCCCTGTATCCATGGGAGGGTTGGGATGCCGCTGCACTGTGCATCGACGTCACGCCCTACACACCACGCATGCGGCATTCTACTGAGCGCTGTTGCGCCTGGTGGTTTCCATTAGCGGCACCTGGGGGTGGTATTGGCGCCAAACACCGCGAGATTTGATCTCTGGGCCACAGGCGCCTCCCCCTCATTTTTGCACGCCAGTGTGGTGTTTGCGGGTGATTGGCTTGCGTGTCCTCATGTGTCCTATTTGGGGTCGGCTCTTTGCACAGGTTGGTCAATCCTCCCTTGTTTTATACCTCCCAGCACTAGGTAAGGCATCCAAGACAATGCACTCACTAACATTTTTTGTATTTTACTTCATATTCATTTTGGATTTGCTTATCACATAATACAATTGATTTAATTGGTTTTGTTTTTCACAGTTACCAACCCTGACACAGATTTAATATGCTGCCTTCACATTAGACACACACTTTCACATCCACTTTCACATCCACATTCATTAATTTTTTTTTTACATGTCATCCCATTCACTTTCACATTTTTTCCAGATACCCCTCAAGATGTGTTCAATCACCCACACAATCCATATCAGGGACCACCACCCTTTGGAATTCTGTCCAACCCCGGTGATGTCATGTGGGTGGGGTCCCACTTGCGCCAGTCGCCGGAAAAGATGCCCCTATGGGGAGCCACCAGCTCTCACCATTGCACTCTTACTGCATGGTAGTTGTGAGTATTTTTATGGCTAGGGGTCATTCCCAAGGTATATACATTTTTATATATTTCTCCTATTTTTTACAAGCATTGACCTTGAAAATTATCGATCAAAAGGAACCCACCAGGATCCTGCCACTAAGGCGGGCCTGAAATCCCTTTGTGAGAAGAATAATCGAATTATCCGCCCCGCTGATAAAGGGGGCGGGATAGTTGTGCTGGATAAAGATGCTTATATTAGGGAAATGAACAGACTCTTAGAAGATCGTGATACCTTTTGCCCGCTATTA
The DNA here is from genome assembly GCF_042186555.1 of Aquarana catesbeiana. Taxonomy (NCBI): domain Eukaryota; kingdom Metazoa; phylum Chordata; class Amphibia; order Anura; family Ranidae; genus Aquarana; species Aquarana catesbeiana. The sequence continues at coordinate 542,208,644 of NC_133325.1, read as the reverse complement.
GGTGACCCCACTTTGAAATATAAGAGGGCCCTTATTGATCTTGTGAATGAGGGCTTTCTTTTAAATATCTTAAATAAAAAAGAAAAAGATTTCTTGATCCAATTGGCAGCACGTATCCCAATCATTTACCTACTATCTAAGATCCATAAGGACCCTGTCAATCCCCCCGGTTGTCCGATCGTGAGTGGGATTGACTCCATAACTTCCAGAATTGGGAAATACATTGATCACTATCTCCAGCCATTGGTCAAACTCATTCCATCTTATTTGAAGGACACTGGAGATACGATCAGATTGTTGGAAAAGGTACAATATCATGATGACCTTATTCTGGTTACTGTGGATGTATCCGCCTTATACACCTGTATCCCACACCATCTAGGCCTCATGGCGGTAGACTTCTATCTGTCCAAGAATTCCAACCTTCCCCTCATACATAGGAATTTCATTATGGAACTCCTAAATTTGCAACCAAACATAACTATTTCTGGTTTCAGGATACCTTCTTTTCCCAGACCAAGGGTGTGGCCATGGGGGCTAAATATGACCCCAGTCTGGCCAACTTGTTCATGGCCCAGTGGGAGGAGGATGTCATCTATGCCCTTAACAGGCCTGAACTGGTCCTGTGGGCAAGATATATAGACGACATCCTCCTCCTATGGAGGGGTAACCGAGCCTCCTTGGATGACTTTATGGCTGTTCTGAACAGAAACTATCGAGGTATTACTTTGAATTTTGAAGCCAGTTCAACCAGCATACATTTTTTGGATTTGGAAATTACAGCCACTAACAACCATCTAGAACTTAAAACTTTCTTTAAGCCTACTGACAGGAACGGGTATATCCCGGTGGACAGCTGTCACCACCATCGGTAGCTTCAGTCTGTCCCCCGTGGTCAGTTCCTCCGCGTTAGATGTAATTGCACCAATGACAACGATTTTCTACACCAATCTAACATCCTTCGAAAACGATTTGTGGAGAAGGGCTATAGACCCTCTGACTTAGACACTGATATTGATGCAGTCTTCTTGGTTGACCGATCCTCTCTTCTGAAAACCAAAGCTAAAACCAGTAGGGATGACAAATTTAAATGGTCTTTTTTTTACTTCTTTTTCCACCCAGCACAACGAGATCAAAAAGATCTTTAACAAACACTGGAAGGTTCTTCTTAGTGATAATATTTTGGGTCCCTCTCTGCCAGAAAAAGCAGGTATTATTTTCAGGGGAGCACGTTCGATCCAGGGCGACATCGCCCCTAACACTATAGATCCTCCTAAGGGCGTTTCTTTCTTCCCTGAATGCAAGGGTTATTTTCCTTGCAGAAAATGAAATGTTTGCCTGCACAGTGTTCTGGGGAGACGGAAAACTGATACCTTCACATCCATAGTCACCAGGAAGACTTATTTCATGAAACATTTCACCATGTGTGTGACAAGGTTTATAGTGTACCTCATTACATGTGGTGTGTGTGTCCCCTCCGGCGTCTATTGACACTATTGGGTGCATGTATTATGTCCGTAATGCTTATTAGTGATTTCATCATGACTTCTTATTAATATACAGAGCATGTTAGAATACATTATATATACTTTTTTTTTATTTTTTTATTTTTGTTATTGTCAGTCCATTACCTTCTGGGTCGACAGTTTTTGGGAAGGCTGTGTGTCTATACCCCGTCTTTTATTCATTTCCAGCTCATACTTTATTTGTTTTTCGTTCATTTGTTACCATTCAAATGATGACGTAACATGACCATCCCAATGATGATTTGCTGGTATGACCGCGATCTCATTGGTTGAACGATGACAGCCATTGGTGACCCCTTCAGCAGGAATTCGGGGATGTCCGGTCTCTCATTTGTGGAGCATTGATATGAGCTGACTCACTCCGTTCTGGCCTCACCGCCCATACAAAGGTCAGCATGCCTCTGAATCCTCTGATGGTCACGATATCCGCCCCATGTGGGTTTATGCACTGCAGATGATGTATATCTCAGGTAAAGTATGGAACACATTCATAGAGGCCCAGCTCTTTTTAGTGCATCCAATTTCATGTGGGCACACTTCAATTTTTATTATTATTTTTATTTATTTTTTATTTGCATGACGGTATCATTTGTTAGACATTTGTCAATATTGTATACATTTGGTTCTGAGGGGACAGACATATTCCCCTGTTGAAGACCTTTAGTGTCAAAACGCATCGGGATGAGCATTTACTGCACCCCACATTGCCTTTTATATATTTTTTATGATTTTGTGATCACTTTTATATTTTTGTCATTTTTGATATATTCCAATAAACCTATTGGTTTGACCTGCACTATTTGGAGCCCTCCTTTTTTTTCCTATGTTTGTTCGTCGGAGCCCACAAAGAGTTTTCTTGAGGTACACCTAGCCGAATACCACAGTGCCTTTGGAGTTCGCTGCTGGGAAGCTGAGGACCCGTCACCGGACCCACCTCCTGCATACAGCACCTTACCTAGATCTGGCTGGATCACAAGCCCTTCTGACCCACTGTTGTATAACATGTGGGTCCACAACATCTGGCAAGAGTACTCATCTTACATTTCTGGAGTCACTACAGACAACTTGTTCTGATGTTCTGATGTCCCCTGTCTTGGTATCAACCCGACAGAAAAAAGCTCATCTTGTCCACCATTTTATTTCTCTTGGACTATTTTTTTTATGATTTATTTCACTTTAGAATGCATGCACTTCCTGTGCTTTGCACACTTTTTTTACAATTCTAATTATATTTGTAATATTAGGCAATTCTAATTGTGTTTCATTACATGATTGGCATTAGCACTTTTCCACTCATGCCACTTTATGCTGTGTAATTGCACTATGGTATTTGCACTTTAGAGGGATATTTATTATAGCAAATAAGTACAAAATATTGTATTTTTTTTCAAAATTGTCGCTCTTTTTTTGTTTATAGCACAAAAGATAAAAACCGCAGAGATGATCAAATACCACCAAAAGAAAGCTCTATTTGTGGGGTAAAAAGGACGTCAATTTTGTTTGGGTACAGTGTCGCACGACTGCGCAATTGTCAGTTAAATCTACACAGTGCCGTATCTCAAAAAGTGCTCTGATCATTGAGCAGCCAAATTTTCCAGGGCTGAAGTGGTTAAATAAAATAAATCCACATTACATTATTATCAAAATCAACATTCAAGCTCGCTGGCACTAAAACTTTAGTCTCATCTATCCAATAAAAATCCCTGCGGAGTGACTTTCTCTATACCCTGAAATGTTAAACTCCTAGGGTCCTGATTGTGAAATAATTTAAAATGCCTGGAAACATTATGGGTCTTCAATCCTTTTTTAATATTTTTCACATGTTCCCCTATGCGGACATGGAGTGGTCTGGAGGTCCTGCCAATGTATTGCAGACCGCAAATGCATTCAAGCATATACACAACACCAATTGTAGCACATGTTATCTAATGTTGTATTTTATACTTTTTATTAGTCAGTGAGGCTAAAAACTCTTTCCGCTTTTTGGTATTAACTTTTGAATGTCTGCAGGCGATACACCGCCCATAGGCAAAGAAACCAGTGAGGAATGAAAATATCAGATTTTCAGACTGTATTGGGGGATCAATGACTTCTGGAGCTAAACGATCATGCAATGACAAAGCTTTTGTGTAAATAAATTGAGGTCGTAATGGTAACAGAGGGCCTAATACTTTATCTTGTTTAAGAATGGACCAATTTTTTTGGACTATTTTTTTAAATTTTTTTATATTGGACGTTATAGTCCAATACCATTTTAAAATTTGCAACACTATTGTTAGTTTCCCAATTTTGGTTAGATACCAATACCTGTTTATCCATATTTGGCACTCGCTCTATCTCTCCCTCAAGGGTTTTCTTAACATACACCTTCTGCTGAAATCTAGAGGAGGGAACTTGAGACTGAGAGACATTATCCTCTTCATGAGTGCAATTGCATCTGAGCCTAATGAATTGACCCCTGGCGATATTGCACAACCATACTCTATGGTGGCAATTCTCCAGGGGTTTGTAGACATTCCGATCGGTCGGTTTATAATAATTGCACATCCGAAAACGATCGTTATCTTTAAAAATCTCTAAGTCCAGAAAACTGACATTCCATGTTAACTGGAAATTTTTGATGTTACTGTTCAATGTCTTTGGGTAAACAATACATTATGGGCATTCTGCAAAACAAAAGGTCTAAATAGGCCGCCTCCTGCTTAGTAAGGACACCCCTATTGTCACCTCCCTCCACCAACATATGCAATTCATCTTTAAATTACAACATAGGATCTTTATTCAAAAGCTTATATGTGTCACGGTCGCTTAACAAGGGGAGAGGAGGGACGGAGGAACCGCTGGGAAGGAGCTAAAGATAAGGATCTTTATCTCTAAGGAGGCATCGGGCTGCTATGACTGGGGAACACAGGACCTGGATGTAAGGAAGATCAAGCAGAGGAAGTAGCAGTCAAGCAGAGGAGAGAGGAGCAGCATTCTGTGACCGGGGACACAGAACTGTTCTGGAGGAGAAGGTCAGTGTAACAGAAGAAGAGAAACTTGTCAGAGCAGTGTAGAATGCTGTGGCCAGGGAACACAGTATTGTTAGTGATGGACTGGCTGGGCTCAGGCTCAGTAGTCCGCTTATTGCCATGTGTCAGGTCATCGGGGGGAGATGCCGTGTCATCTCTGGCCTGGTTAGCACATTGGTGATATCTTCCAAAGACTGGGTGACTGTCCATTTTCATGAAGGCTGGAGAGAGAAGCTGTGTGAATCTCTGACTCTTTGATTCATGGAGACATCATCATTCTAGTCTAGAAAATATTCAGAGTGGTTCCTCTTGTTCCATTGGAAGTGAAGCTAGCAACTCAGTAACTATGCAGTAAAGGATTTGCACAAAGTAAAAAAGCAATAGTCAGAAGAAGTAAATGCAGAGAAATACAAAGATACAAGCCAAGGCCACAAGTAATTTCAAGAATGTGCTGTATTATGGGCATCTCATATTCCCTTTTCCTCCTATCCAAGTTGTACCTCACATTAAAGCAAGCAAAGTGACCGTTGATTGTCCTTAAAATGGTGAATGGGGGGTTGGCAGCAGGGTGATTGGCGGATGCTAGTAACCAAATCAGCAGCCCTTACGAGGGTACCGCTACACCCTTTACCAGTTTTCAGTGTGTATAGGGGAGCACATTACACCACGTGAGAATCAAATCTGATTACCAGATATTAGCAAGTGATAGGCATTGATTGATAACTTCCCAAGAGATCACATCTAAACTCGTCAATCACCAGTAAGTAGATTGTTAAAATACACTGAAAAGCTTGCATCCATTCACTTGTCCCAGGCAGCAAAAAAGTTCATGTGAAAATTCGAACACCATTAAAGTCTATGGGACTCAAACGTGAGAAATAAAAAGTGCGAATTTTAAAGGCTAATATGCAAGTTATTGTCCTAAAAAGGGTTTGGGGACCCGGGTCCTGCCCCGGGGACATGTATCAATGCAAAAGAAAGTTTTAAAAATGGCCGTTTTTTTGGGAGCAATGATTTTAATGATGCCTAAAGTGGAAAAATAAAAGTGAAATATTCCTTTAAATATCATACCTGGGGGATGTCTATAGTATACCTGTAAAGCGGTGCATGTTTCCCGTGTTTAGAACAGTCCTGCACAAAATGACACTTCTAAAGGAATAAAAGTCATTTAAAACTGCTTGCGGCAGTAATGTAATGTTGGGTCCCGGTAATATGGGTAACCCCCCAGCCCATTACCAGACCCTTTGGGTCTTGGGTATGGATATTAAGAGGAACCCCGCACCCAAATTAAAAAAAGAAAAGGCATGGGGCCCCCAGGCCCTATATACTCTGAACAGCAGTATACAGGCAGTCCCCGGGTTACAAACAAGATAGGGACTGTAGGTTTGTTCTTAAGTTGAATCTGTTTGTAATTTGCAACAGGTACATTTTTTAAGTGTAGCTCCAGCCAAAAAAATCTATTTTTAAGCTTTTTGGATAACATAGGGAAGGGTTATCATCACCCCTGTAACATTTGTTTTGCTGTCTGTGCCCCTGTTCAGAAGATTTCACCTCACCTTCTGTCCTAATGACAATTGGATTTTGAAAATTTGGGTTTTTTAGGGAAACAAGGATTGGTGATAAAGCATCAGTGGAGACACCTTTTTCCCATATTAACACCTACAGGAGAGAATTTCCCTTCCTAGGAGTAGATTTCCTCTCACTTCCTGTTGTCTGCCTCCATTTGTAAGTAGGAGTCATTTGTAAGTCATATGTTTGAAAGTAGGGGACCGCCTGTATATACTATACAGCCTGCCCTATATACTCTGCAGAAATTTGGGCTTTAGGTGTTGGTGATACCAGAACACTGTAAGCCCTCACAGTTACTCTTGGTGGGCACTGGAACAGGCCCTGCTGTGAAATATTATATCAAGAATTGTAATTACATACCCCTGTTAAAAAGGGGCAGAAAAATTGGGCCTTAGGCACTGGTGCTGGTGCCACAACACTACAACCCCTCCCAGATACTCTAGTTGAGCTCAGGAACATGCCCTGCTGTGAAATATTACAGCAAAAATTGTAATTACGCACCCCTGTTAAACAGGGGCAGAAAAATTGGGCCTTAGGTGGCGGTGGTGGTGGTGGTGCCACAACACTGCAACCCCTCACAGATACTCTAGATGAGCGCAGGAACGAGCCCAGCTGCCAAATATTACAGCAAAAATTGTAATTACAAGCCCCTGTTAAACAGGGGCAGAAAAATTGGGCTTTAGGCACTGGTGCTGGTGCCACAACACTGCAACCCCTCACAGATACTCTAGTTGAGCGCAGGAACGTGCCCTGCTTTGAAATATTACAGCAAAAATTGTAATTACGCACCCCTGTTCAACAGGGGCAGAAAAATGGGGCTTTAGGCACTGGTGCTGGTGCCCAGAACCAAAAATGTTCTTAGAAGCTATCAACATGAACATTGAGGATGAATAGGATAGTCACTCAGCATCAGCATAGGCAGTCTTCAAAGGATCTCACATTCATAAATTGGTTACATCAGCATCAGGTGCTTGGTAGCTGGTGATCCAAGACTGATTCATTTTTATGAAGGTGAGCCGAACAACCGAATCTGTGGACAGGCACACGCTGTGATCGGTTACAAAGCCTCCAGCAGCACTGAATGTGCGTTCAGATAGAACGCTGGATGCAGGACAGGCCAGTAGCTCAATTGCATACTGTGCAAGCTCTGGCCAGTGATCCATCCACAAGACCCACTAACCCAGTGGATTTTAGGTTGGAAAGGTCTCCAAGTCTGATCTTGCCCCTAGGTATTCCTGCACCATGTAAATCAGACACTGGCAATAGTTGCTGGAACCGATCAGACCTTGGGGCTGCAGACTAAAAAATTGTCTGAATACATCGGTCAGACGGCCACCTTCTTCACCGCTCCTTCTGTGACTGACCGAAGCCTCAGCAACACATTGTCTAGGAGGACCAGGAAATTGTAACCCCCCAGGCTCTGGAAGCACATTACACAAACCTTTCTGCAAGGCCTCCCGAAGATGTTTCATCCTCTGCTCCCTCTGTGAAGGCTGGATAAGTTCTGCAACCTTACCCTTGTAACGTGGATATAGAAGGGTTGCCAGCCAGTACTGATCCCTCTCCATGATACCACGAATCCGAGGGTCCTTTAGCAGGCTTTGCAGGTTCAGGGAGGCCATGCAGCGTAGGTTTGCTGAGGCATTTGGTCCGGAGTCCTCTGGGTCACTAAGGATGACATGATTGGCAGCCACCTCCTCCCAGTCATGTACAAGTCCATGGGTTTCTGGGGACTGAAAATGATCCCTTGAAGACTGCTGCTGATGCTGAGTGCTAGGATCCACCTCAATGCTGACACAATCCTCCTCCTCCTCCTCCTCTTCCTGTGTGATAGGCGGGCCTGCAGGAATACTGTCTGGATAAAGGGGGTCTTGAGAGGTAAGGAAGTCCTCTTCCTCCCTCTGTTTTGCCTCAAGTGCCCTGTCCATTATTCCATGCAGTGTGTGCTCCAACAGGAAGACAAGAGGGACAGTATCACTGATGCATGCACTGTCACTGCTCACCATCCTCATGTCCTCCTAAAATGGTGACAGTGCATGCATCATTAGCCACTGGCGTGGTGAAAAAAAGCCAAGTTCCCCTGACCCTGTCCTGGTGCCATACTGGCACAGGTACTCATTGATGGCCCTCTGCTGTGTGTGCAGCCGCTGCAGCATTGCCAACATTGAGTTCCACCTGGTGGGCATGTCACAAATGAGGCAGTTCTTGGGCAGGTTGCACTCCTTTTGAAGGTCAGCCAGCCGAGCACTGGCATTATATGACCGGCAGATATGCCCACAGACTTTCCTGGCCTGCCTCAGGAGATCCTGTAAGCCTGGGTACCTGCACAAGAACCGCTGCACCATCAAATTAGGGATGCGAGCCAAACAGGGAACATGGGTGAAGTCTCCTTGTTGGTGGGCGGAGAGGAGGTTGGTGCCATTGTCGCAAACCCCAATTCCTGGCTGAAGCTGGCGTGGTGTCAACCACCTCTGAACCTGCCCCTGCAGAGCTGCCAGAATCTTTGCTCCAGTGTGGCTCCTGTCCCCTAAGCAGACCAAATCAAGCATCGCATGGCATCTTTTTGCCTGGGTGCTTGCGTAGCCCCTATAACGCCTACAGAGCACCGCTGGTTCCGAGGACAAATCTGCACAGGAAGAGGCCATAGAGGAAGAAAAAGAGGAGTGGGTGGAGGAGAGAGGTGTGGCAGAATCACCACTACCAGCATTTTGGAGGCGTGGTGGTGGAAAAAGCTCCAACATTACTGCACCCTGTCCTGCATCCTTACCAGCTGCCAGCCGAGTTACCCAGTGCACTGTGAAAGAAAGGTAACGTCCCTGTCCATGCCTGCTGGACCATGAGTCAGCGGTAATATGCACCTTACTGCTGACCACCCTGTCCAACGAGGCTAAGACATTGCCTTCCACATGCCGGTAGAGAGCCAGAATGGCCTTCCGAGAATAAAAATGACATTTGGGAACCTGCCACTGAGGTACCGCACATTCCACAAATTCTTGAAAGGGTTGGAGTGCTAGCAATTTAACCAAACTAGTATTCAGCCGCTGAGCATGTGGGTGGCTGGGACCGAATTTCTTTATATGGTTTAGCAGCTGGGGTAGGGAAATTTGCCTGCTACAATCAGATTTAGGTGTACCCCTAGCAGATTGCCCGAAAGTGCTTCGGACACATAATTTTACACCTTTATTCCTCTCAGTGCAGGTCTCTGAGAGGACTGAAGGTATAGTAGGGTTGGAGATCCCAGCTGATGAGGAGCAAGGAGAGGTCTGCCTTGTTCTTTAGTGTGGGTCTTTTAAGTACTGTTGCCAACGGACTGCATGGGAGCTTGACATATGTCTGGTCAAGCATGTAGTGCCCAAGCGGCTGCTGTTTTGGCCACGCTTGATACGCTTCAGACATATGTTGCAAACAGCAACGGTGTGATCTGCTGCACACATCTCAAAAAAGGCCCACACCAAGGAACTTTTGAAAAAACTTGCGGAATCAGCAGCGCCCTGCACATGTGGAGCTCTGCGGTGTGATGCAGTCGGTTGGCTGTCCTTAAGCTGGTCCCTGGAGGGCATCCTGCCTTGTTTGAGATGTGCCTCCTCCTCTCTTATATCAGGCACCCACGCAGAGTCAGTGACCTCGTCATCCCCTCCCTCCTCGCCACTGGAGCAAACCTGGCAATATGCTGCAGATGGGGGAACATGACTGCCAGTTTCTTGTCCTTCTTGGGCACCCCTTCTCTCTAGGCTCACATTATTGCCTTCATCCTCAACCTGGCTACCATCATCGGAGCCTTAAAAATGCTGCACATCCTCCTGCAGCATGTACCCGACACTGTGGTCGAACAGTTCAGGGGACTCCTCAGGACATAATGGTGGGGCTAGGGAAGGAGTGACTGATGCCATTGAGCCAATGGAATAGGCAGCTTTGGCAGCTGCATTGGCAGCCAAACTTCTCTTAGCCTGGGTGCCGGAGGATGAGGTGGATGAGGACGGCTTTGTGATCCACTCTACCAACTCTTCTGCATATTGTGGCTCAACATGGCCAGCTGTCGAAAAAAAAGGATAAGCATGCCCCACAGCCATGTGCTGAGGATGCACCGTGTCCACGATCAGCACTGTTGGCTGTAAACACAGAGCCTACTTGCCCTCTTTTAGTGGCCTGTGAGCGTCTGCCTTTGTTTGGTGGTCTTCCAGACATGCTGTAAAATTGGATTAGCAAAACACCACCTGAAGTTTACTAGAAAAATTACACCAGGAATGGCATGCAATCAGGTATAGGCTTGGCTAGACTAGAATGCAGTGGATATATATGTAGGAGACAGTATATATATTTTATGCACTGCAGATCACTGAATCACCTGCCTGCCTGCCTGAAAGTGTATTTGAAAACGTACACCAGCAATGGCCTGCAGTCAGATATAGGCTTGGCTAGACTGGAATGCAGTGGATATACATAGGTTGGAGACTGTGAATATATTTAATGAACTGCAGAGCACTTAATCACTTGCCTGCCTGAAAGTGTATTTGAAAATGTACACCAGCAATGGCCTGCAGTCAGATATAGGCTTGGCTAGACTAGAATGCAGTGGATATATATATGTTGGAGACTGTATATATATTTAATACACTGCAGATCACTGAATCACTTGCCTGCCTGCCTGAAAGTGTATTTGAAAACATACACCAGCAATGGCCTGCAGTCAGATATAGGCTTGGCTAGACTAGAATGCAGTGGATATACATATGTTGGAGACTGTATTTATATTTAATGCACTGCAGATCACTGAATCACTTGCCTGCCTGCTGCCTGAAAGTGTATTTAAAAACGTACACCAGCAATGGCCTGCAGTCAGATATATTCTTGGCTAGACTGGAATGCAGTGGATATATATATGTTGGAGACTGTATATATATTTAATGCACTGCAGATCACAGAATCACTTGCCTGCTTGCCTGAAAGTGTATTTGAAAACGTACACCAGCAATGGCCTGCAGTCATATATAGGCTTGGCTAGACTGGCATGCAGTGGATATACATATGTTGAAGACTTATATATATTTAATGCACTGCAGATCACTGAATGACATGCCAGTCTGCCTGAAAGTGTATTTGAAAACATACACCAGCAATGGCCTGCAGTCAGATATAGGCTTGACTAGACTGGAATGCAGTGGATATATATATGTTGGAGACTGTATATATATTTAATGCACTGCAGATCACTGAATCACTTGCCTGCCTGCCTGAAAGTGTATTTGAAAACGTACACCAGAAATGGCTTGCAGGCAGATATAGGCTTGACTAGACTAGAATGCAGTGGATATATATACGTTGGAGACTGTATATATATTTAATGCACTGCAGATCACTGAATCACTTGCCTACCTGCCTGCCTGCCTGCCTGCCTGCCTGCCTGAAAGTGTATTTGAAAACATACACCAGCAATGGCCTGCAGTCAGATATAGGCTTGGCTAGACTAGAATGCAGTGGATATATATACGTTGGAGACTGTATATATATTTAATGCACTGCAGATCACTGAATCACTTGCCTGCCTGCCTGCCTGCCTGAAAGTGTATTTGAAAACATACACCAGCAATGGCCTGCAGTCAGATATAGGCTTGGCTAGACTAGAATGCAGTTGATATATATATATGTTGGAGACTGTATATATATTTAATGCACTGCAGATCACTGAATCACTTGTCTGCCTGCCTACCTGAAAGTGTATTTGAAAACGTACACCAGCACTGGCTTGCAGTCAGATATAGGCTTGGCTAGACTAGAATGCAGTGGATATATAGATGTTGGAGACTGTATATATATTTAATGCACTGCAGATCACTGAATCACTTACCTGCTTGCCTGAAAGTGTATTTGAAAACGTACGCCAGCAATGGCCTGCAGTCAGATATAGGCTTGGCTAGACTAGAATGCAGTGGATATATATATATATATATGTTGGAGACTGTATATATATTTAATGCACTGTAGATCACTGAATCACTTGCCTGCCTGAAAGTGTATTTGAAAACGTACACCAGCAATGGCCTGCAGTCAGATATATGCTTGGATAGACTAGAATGCAGTGGATATACATATGTTGGAGACTGTATATATATTTAATGAACTGCAGATCACGGAATCAATTGCCTGCCTGCCTGAAAGTGTATTTGAAAATGTACAGCAGCAATGGCCTGCAGTCAGATATAGGCTTGGCTAGACTGGAATGCAGTGGATATATATATGTTGGAGACTGTATATATATTTAATGCACTGCAGATCACTGAATCACTTGCCTGCCTGCTGCCTGAAAGTGTATTTGAAAATGTACACCAGCAATGGCCTGCAGTCAGATATAGGCTTGGCTAGACTGGAATGCAGTGGATATATATATGTTGGAGACTGTATATATATTTAATGCACTGCAGATCACTGAATCACTTGCCTGCCTGCTGCCTGAAAGTGTATTTGAAAACGTACACCAGCAATGGCCTGCAGTCAGATATAGGCTTGGCTAGACTGGAATGCAGTGGATATATATATGTTGGAGACTGTATATATATTTAATGCACTGCAGATCACTGAATCACTTGCCTGCCTGCCTGAAAGTGTATTTGAAAACATACACCAGCAATGGCCTGCAGTCATATATAGGCTTGGCTAGACTAGAATGCAGTGGATATATATATATATATATATCTTGGAGACTGTATATATATTTAATGCACTGCAGCATACTGAATCACTTGCCTGCCTGAAAGTGTATTTGAAAACGTACACCATCAATGGCCTGCAGTCAGATATAGGCTTGGCTAGACTGGAATGCAGTGGATATATATATGTTGGAGACTGTATATATATTTAATGCACTGCAGATCACTTGCCTGCCTGCCTGAAAGTGTATTTGAAAACGTACACCATCAATGGCCTGCAGTCAGATATAGGCTTGGCTAGACTAGAATGCAGTGGATATACATATGTTGGAGACTGTATATATATTTAATGCACTGCAGATCACTGAATCACTTGCCTGCCTGCTGCCTAAAAGTGTATTTAAAAACATACACCAGCAATGGCCTGCAGTCAGATATATTCTTGGCTAGACTAGAATGCAGTGGATATATATATATATATACGTTGGAGACTGTATATATATTTAATGCACTGCAGATCACTGAATCACTTGCCTGCTTGCCTGAAAGTTTATTTGAAAACGTACACCAGCAATGACAAAAAACTGGCCACTCCCCCCACCTAAAACTGGCCTACACAGAGAGGAGCACATGGAGGGGCATATACATGTTAGACAAAAACAATTCCATAGCTCAACTTACCAACCAGTCTGCTGACCAACCAAATTAACCTGTCTAACCGTCTGTTAAAAGCAGGGGTTTAGTTAGCACACATTTGCAAACGCATGTGAAAGCTGCAAGACCTCATCACGGCACCCTGTGTTGCTTGCAGTCCTAACACTACAAATTTATAAGTGTCTCCACAGTGGAAGCACATGCATGGAATGGATAGATGTGGGGCAGGTGAGCCTGGAGGCAGCCCAAGCCCCCTTAAAGGAACAGGAGCACACTGGACACCCAGCAAGAGCACAATGGCAGCAAAGGTGCCCAGTGTGTCCCCGGACCATATATACGAACAGTAACAAAAAACTGGCCACTGCCCCACCTATAACTGGCCTTCACAGCAAGGAGCACATGGAGGGCCATATAGAATAAAATGCATAGGCGCAGGGCGTACATGATGATGGGAAGAGTGAGTTTACTATAGGAGAGGGCTGGTATTATGGAGCCGAGGGGGAGGGGCTAGAGGAAGTCTTAAATGGATAACCCGCCTTGGATGGATTACCAAAGCGTGGGGGAAAGTTCCAAGCGAAGCAGCATGGCTGAGGTGGAGCGGTTACTGGCTCAGCTCCGGGAGGAAGTGGCGGTGCGAGGTTTAGCATGGCTCCAGGACACTTTAGGGTCGGCATTACAGTGCACGGAGATGGAGGCAAGTGTGGGTGGGAGGAGCTGCACCCGGGTGCGTAGGTCAATGCCGCCGGAGCGGTTCTCTCTGGAGCATCAGGCAGGATCACAGCGGCAGTCGGGCAGCCACATTGAGGGACCCCCGGCGGGCCCACCGGCAAAACGTGCAACGAGGGTGGACAGCGGGAGTCCGGTGAGGACACCCACCAGGCAGAGGAGACTGTTTAAGGGGTGGCAGGAGGGATGTGGAGCCCCAGCGCGGCCTACTAGGTGAGGAGACATTGAGAGTGTGAGCCCCGCCCCCAGGATGATGTCACAGGACACGGGAATCATGAATAGGAGTGCTCCTGGAGGGGTCCCCAGTCCTTCCAATGCCTCGGCAGGGGATCAGAGGAGGATCGATCGAGGGCAGCCTGGGATGGCACCAGAGAGAGCAGAAGCTGGCAGGACTTAGGTATACCACACCGGGGGTCCTGGCAAGGCAGTCCAAAAATCAGCAAGCAGGTACACTGCGTGGAGGCGGGGGTGGCTGTCTACAGCTCCAGCGGCAGCCACGGTGACCAGGCCTTTCATCAGAGGAGGAGGAAGATACAGGTCAGAGTTTTCCAGGTGAAGTGTCCGGGTCGGAAGAGGAGGCGGCCCCCCTTTCCGGGAGAGCAGCTGCGGCATGGTAAGTCACCTTTACTTGTAACTGATTTGGGATTGCCTAGTGGTACAGGGCCAGGGAGTAGGTCAGATGTTTTGGTAACCAGTGCGGGGGTAGCAGAGGCAGCTGGGGGGGCTTCTGGTTTATTGGGTTTTTTAGCGGGTATAAAGGAGCTGGTGCAGAAGTTTGAAAATGCTGAAAGAGCCTCCGCTGGGCTGGCGTCAGCCTGGGTCCCGCCAGCAGGGGGAACCGGGGAAGTCGGTACGGCAGGGGGAGGTGCAGTGGTGCCGGCAGTTACGGCTGCGGTTACTTTGCCCACCTCGGAGTCAACGGCGAGTAGTGTTCCGTCGGGGGATGGACAAGGCGGCGGTGGCAGGGGAGGCTGCAGAGAGGCAGGACATAATCAGGCTAGATGATGCAGCCAAATGTAAGGTTTATGTTTGCTATGAGGGGCCGTTAGGAGCTCACCTGAAGCAGGAGGTTCGAGAAAACTGTGGAAGGGTCAGTATGTGGAGATTTTTTTGCTGCTGCCGTTGGAAAAGTTCAATTTAGATAGGGGGAAACCGGACGATTCTAAGAAGGAAGATGAGGAGAAGAGGAGGTACCGGGTGATCCCAAGAACATTTGCTAACTGGTTACGGGCGTTTGTCATCATAGCAAGTGTAATTGGGGAAAGGAACCCCAAATTCTGTTCGGCGCTCTTTTGTTATCAGGATTCAATAGGGGAGGCTTATAGAGTTTATGGTTGTACAGCGTGGCTGAGGTATGACGAACAGTTCCATCAGCGGAGAGCAGTACGGCCGGCGCTGCGTTGGGACCACAAAGACATCAGCCTGTGGATGCGCCTGATGATGACTGCGCGGGCACCTAACCAGTTTTTTCAGGGGGGCGGTGGACCTTCGGCCCAGGGACATTCGGCCGGAAGCAAAAAAAGGGTTTGTTGGCAATACAATACAGGGACCTGCAAGTTCGGCGCTACGTGTAGGTACAAGCACGAGTGTTCAGGGTGCGGTGGATCTCATCCAGCGTTCAGATGTTTCAAACAAGGAAAAGGCCGTTCCGGGGAGGCTGGAAACAAAAGGGAGGACCCCAGTGACGGTGGAAAGGATTCGGTCATTTCTCGGTAGGTATCCGGACAAACAAGCGGCGCAATTGTTAGAGGAGGGTTTCACGGTAGGTTTTAGGATCCCCTGTACGTTAGCTGTTATTCCCCCTGTGTCTCCCAATTTGAGGTCAGCATTGCAACACCCGGAGGTGGTTTCAGAGAAACTAAAAAAGGAGGTTGCATTGGGGAGAATGGGGGGTCCCTTCCCAGCAGCGCCTTTTGCCGATTTGGTTGTGTCACCACTGGGGGTAGTGCCAATGCCAAAAAAGTAACCCAACAAATTTAGGCTCATTCACCACTTGTCCTTTCCAACGGGTGGGTCGGTGAATGATGCCATAGATTAGGAGGCGTGCTCAGTGACATATACATCACTTGATGCCGCAGTGGGGTGGGTGCGCCATTACGGGAAAGCAGGCTTGATGGCGAAGGAAGATGTGGAATCAGCCTTCCGGCTACTGACAGTTCACCCGGACAGTTTCCAGTTGCTGGGGTGTCATTGGAATGATGAATTTTATGTTGACCAATGCCTACCGATGGGTTGCTCTATATCTTGTGCATTATTTTAGCAATTCAGCTCTATTGTTGAATGGGTGGTACGGGATGTGTCGGGTGTGAATTCAATAATTCATTACTTGGACGATTTCCTTTGCATAGTACCAGCTTCTTCCAGAATCTACGCGGTGCTTCTGGCCACGTTGGAGCACATTGTGCACAGGTTCGGCATTCCGTTGGCAGCTGAGAAGACGGAGGGACCTTGCACGGTCATCACGTTCTTGGGTATTGTTCTGGATTCGGATGCAATGGAATGCAGGTTGCCGGAAGATAAGTTAGCAGATTTAAAAACGGAAATTGCAGGGTTGATTGTATTGCGCAAGGTGCAGCTGTGAATACTGCAATCAGTGTTGGGTAAGCTTAACTTTGCGTGCCGCATTTTACCAATGGGGCGGGTGTTCAGTCGCCGGCTGGCGGCAAGCACAGGCGGATTCAAGTCCCCAAGACACTTCGTGTGCTTGGTCAAAACGCACAGGGAGGACTTGAGGTTATGGCATACCTTTTAGGAATCATTTAACGTAAGGCAATTTGGATGTCGGGACCAGTTAGCAATTTTGACATGGAACTGTTCACGGATGCCGCGGGGTCCACAGGTTTATGGCCTTTTTCCAGGGACAGTGGAGTGCAGGTCCTTGGGCACAGTCATGGATAGAGGCGGGATTCACAAAGAATCTAGTGCTGCTGGAATTGTTTCCGGTGGTGCTGGCGGTGGAACTGTGGGGAGCATCGTTCAGGGATCTGAGTGTGCGTTTCCATGGGGACAATATGGGACTGGTGCAGGTAATCAATAGAATTACAGCATCATCTCTGCCGGTTATTAGGTTACTGCAACATTTAGATGTTTGCAACTGAATATTTTCATTCAAGCTGTACACTTACCAGGCGTAGAAAATGTTATAGCTGATGCGTTATGTCGCTTCTAGTGGGACAGGTTCTGAGAGTTGCCGGATTCGGAGCAGCAGGGGGTACCTTGTCCCGAGTGGTTGTGGGGGATAGCATTGGCCTCGTAGCAGGATGGATAAAGAAGTCGGTAAGTGGGGATACATGGTCAGCATACATGAAGGTATGGCGGGAGTGGCTGGCGTTTGTTCAAGGGGTGGGCGAAGAGCCGACTGGACAGGCGGTGCGGCTACTTGTGCTGTACTACATTGCAAGAAAAATGGAAGAGGGTGTGTCCGCGTCGGTTGTAAATGTGAAGCTAGCCGGGTTAGCTTTCCTGTTCAAATTACAAGGGCAACTCAATTTCACTAAAGATTTCTGGGTCCGGCAGGCGATAAAAGGTTATCAGTGATCGGTGATCGGAAGGATATCAGGAGACCAGTAACCTTTGAGATTATTCTGGGTATTGTAGCTGGGCTGGGGGGGTGTGTTCCTCGGAATACAAAGTTACCTTGTTTAAAGTGACGTTTTTGTTGGCGTTTTTTGGGGCGTTTAGGATAGGAGAATTGGCTAGTCCTTCAAGTGCAAGGGGGACTGGGGAGTCAGGAGGTGACATGTGGAGACGAAGGGTTGAGGTTGTTTTTACAGAGGTCTAAGACAAACCAAGTGGAGAAAGGTAGGTTGGTACAGGTGTATCCAGTTCCAGGATCGCCTCTGTGCCCGGTAGGGGCAGTTAGGGATTTTTTAGTTGTTCGTCCAGTGGTACAAGGCCCCTTTTTTGTTCATTTAGATGGAACCCCTTTATCTCGATTTCAGTTTGTGGCAGTTTTTAAGAAATGCCTAAGGGTTAATTTATTCATTTAGGATAGGGGCCGCTACATAGGCAGCCAGAAATGGGATGGATGTAGAGGCAGTAAAATGTATTGGGCGGTGGGAATCTTGCAGGTTCCAGTCCTATGTTCGGCTCCATCTGCTGGTGGGGTTGTAGTGTAGAGGTGTGGGTAGTAATCTTCAGTTTATCAAGTTGGTGTAGAATACTAGTTTTAATGGTATGGTGTTTTGTTTTCTTCTAATTTCAGGTTCGGTGGATAATGGGCCATTCCTACGTGTGTTGGGGGGCTCAGAGGGGGGAGGTTCGATATGAGGGCAGGCAGTTGGGTTTTGATAGGCGGGAGGCCTGTATCAGGTAGTTGGGTATCCCAGGTATGTTGTGGGGTAGGTTGGTCTCGGAAGTGCATCGTTATGCGCAAAGAGACAGGCCGCCTGATGTTTTAGTCGTGCACTTAGGCGGTAATGATTTGGGAATTAGATCAATGGTGGACATCACGCGAGACATCAAGTTTGATGTGTGGCGTTTAATGGAGGAATTTCCTAAGATGGTCATTGTTTGGTCGGACATGGTGGCTCGTACGACATGGAGGATGGCCAGGTCGGTGGAGGGTGTCAACAGGGCCCAGAGGAAGATAAATAGGGAGGTGAGCAAGTTCATGGTGACGAATGGGGGGTTGGCTATTAAGCACTTGGAATTGGAGTTTGAGACTTGGAGATACTTGAGGAATGATGGGGTGCATCTGAATGATGTGGGAATATATATGTGGGTGTTAGGCTTACAGGACGGAATTCAGAGAGCACTTCGGGTGTGGAGGGGCACCCAAGGGTAAGGTGATTACTCTTGGGTGCTGTGGCGGGCGCTGGTCTGTGCAGGGGAAGGAAGATGGCAGAAATAAGAGTTTGGGATCTATCGTTGGTATAATAATGGGGGCACTGCAGTCATTGGTAGTCTCTGAGCCAGCCTGTCGGCTTGAGGCCTATTTAATACACTTGATAGGGACCGCAGTGTAATATTGTTATTGCCACGGATGGTTACGAAGTTCCTGCTCAGACCAACACTAGATAGATTTATGGGTTGAATAACAGATGTTTTTTCTGATATGTTTTTATGTTAATTTGAAGATATATATATATATATATATATATATATATATATATATATATATATATATGTTTAAATAAAGTAGGCTGCTACGGCCTTTTTGTTACTCCAACTTTGCTGTGGTCTCAATTATTAAGAGTAGGGATGAGCTTCGAGTTCGAGTCAAACTCATGTTCGACTCGAACATCGGCTGTTCGCCAATTCGCTGAACAGCGAACAAGTTGGGGTGTTCACGGCAAATTTGAAAGCCGCGGAACACCCTTTAAAAGTCTATGGGAGAAATCAAAAGTGTTAATTTTAAAGGCTTATATGCATGGTATTTTCATAAAAAGTGTTTGGGGACCTGGGTCCTGCCGCAGGGGACATGGATCAATGCAAAAAAAAGTTTTAAAAATGGCCGTTTTTTCGGGAGTAGTGATATTATCGTATATACTCGAGTATAAGTCGAGTTTTTCAGCACATTTTTTTGTGCTGAAAGTGCCCCCCTCGACTTATACTTGAGTCAAGCACTTTTCTGCAGCAAAAAAATTCATTTTCGGAACCGATTTTGGGGCCCCAATTTCGGTTTGGAAAATGTCATTCTCTGCTGCAGAAAAGTGCTTGACATTTTCTGAACCGATTTTGGGGCCCCGTATCTCAGAGCCACTTTGTGCTAGGAACCCCAGATTTGGTGTACAAACCCAGTGGAACTGGTAACACAACATATCCAAAGCTGGGGTTCCTAGCACTAAGTGGCCCCGAGATACGGGGCCCCAAATTCGGTTTGGAAAATGTCATTCTCTGCTGCAGAAAAGTGCTTGACATTTTCTGAACCGATTTTTGGGGCCCTAAACCTTGGGGACACTTAGTGCTAGAAACCCCAGCTTTGGATATTTTATGGTGCTAGTTCCACTGGGTTTGCACACCAAATTTGGGGTTCCTAACACTAAGTGGCCCCAAGATATGGGGCCCCAAAATCGGTCAACTGTGTCCATCTGCAGCAATGTCATTTCGGGACCCTTTGGGTTCAGAGAGCCCAAATTTTGGCTGAAACTAGGGGGCATCTAGGAACCCTTAACTGCCGAGTTTGAAGTTCGGGGGACTTATGGCTGCAAATGGGCACAGTGAGGCTGCAAATGGGCATTGTTGACCCTCTTTTCCATTTACAGTAGCTGTGCATTTCTCACCCTTGTCTTATACTCGGGTCAGTTTTTCCCATTTTTTTGTGGTAAATTAGGGCCTCGACTTATACTCGGAATGACTTATACTCGAGTATATACGGTAATAATGCTTAAAGTGAAATAATAAAAGTGTAATATTACTTTAAATTTCGAACCTGGGGGGTGTCTATAGTATGCCTGTAAAGGGGCGCATGTTTCCCTTGTTTAAAACAGTCTGACAGCAAAATGATTTCAAAGGAAAAAAAATAATTTAAAACTACTCGCGGCTATTAATGAATTGCCGGTCCGACAATACACATAAAAGTTCATTGATAAAAACAGCATGGGAATTCCCCACAGGGGAACCCCGAACCAAAATTTAAAAAAAAAATGACGTGGGGGGCCCCCTAAATTCCATACCAGGCCCTTCAGGTCTGGTATGGATATTAAGGGGAACCCCGGCCAAAATTTTTTTTTAAAAAATGGCGTGGGGTCCCCCTCAAAATCCATATCAGACCCTTATCCGAGCACGCAACCTGGCAGGCCGCAGGAAGAGAGAGGGGATGAGAGAGCTCCCCCCCTCCTGAACCATACCAGGCCACATGCCCTCAACATTGGGAGGGTGCTTTGGGGTAGCCCCCCAAAACACCTTGTCCCCATGTTGATGGGGACAAGGGCCTCATCCCCACAACCCTTGCCCGGTGGTTGTGGGGGTCTGCGGGCGGGGGGCTTATTGGAATCTGGAAGCCCCCTTTAACAAGGGGACCCCCAGATCCTGGCCCTCCCCCCATGACAAAAAAAGTGTCAAAAATGTTAAAAATGACAAGAGACAGTTTTTGACAATTCCTTTATTTAAATGCTTCTTCTTTCTTCTATCTTCTATCTTCCTCCGGTTTCTTCCTCCATCTTCTTCTTGTGGTTCTTCTGGTTCTACTGGTTCTTCCTCCGGCGTTCTCGTCCGGCATCTTCCTCCGCGGCGTCTTCTTCCCTTCTTCTCCTCGGGCCGCTCCGCATACATGATGGCATGATGGGAGGCTCCCGCTTTGTGACGCTTCTCCTCTTCTGACGGTTCTTAAATAATGGGGGGCAGGGCCACCCGGTGCCCCGCCCCCCTCTGACGCATGGGGACTTGACGGGGAGTTCCCTGTGGCATTCCCTGTGACGTCCCCCCCTCTTTTCCTGTGGCCTGCCAGGTTGCGTGCTCGGATAAGGGTCTGGTATGGATTTTTGGGGGGACCCCACAACATTTTTTTTTTAATTTTGGTGCGGGGTTCCCCTTAAAATCAATACCAGACCTGAAGGGTCTGGTATCGATTTTGAGGAGGACCCCACGCCATTTTTAAAAAAAAATTTGGCTGGGGTTCCCCTTAATATCCATACCAGACCTGAAGGGCCTGGTATGGAATTTAGGGGGACCCCCACGTCATTTTTTTTTAAATTTTGGTTCGGGGTTCCCCTGTGGGGAATTCCAATGCCTTTTTTATCAATGAACTTTTATGTGTATTGTCGGACCGGCAATTCATTAATAGCCACAAGTAGTTTTAAATGACTTTTTTCCTTTGAAATGTCATTTTGCTGTCAGACTGTTCTAAACACGGGAAACATGCTCCCCTTTACAGGCATACTATAGACACCCCCCAGGTACAAAATTTAAAGGAATATTACACTTTTATTGTTTCACTTTAAGCATTATTAAAATCACTGCTCCCGAAAAAAATGGTCTTTTTTAAAACTTTTTTTGCATTGATCCATGTCCCCTGGGGCAGGACCCAGGTCCCCAAACACTTTTTATGACAATAATTTGCATATAAGCCTTCAAAATTAGCACTTTTGATTATTCATGTTCGTGTCCCATAGACTTTAACGGTGTTCGTGTGTTTGAACAAATTATTTGCCTGTTCGCAAGTTCTGGTGCGAACCGAACAGGGGGGTGTTCGACTCATCCCTAATTAAGAGTAAGATTATGAGGTTGGGTTATGTAATAGGGTGGTAAGCACATCTGTTATCCAACAGTCATGGGGCAGGTGAGCCTGGAGGCAGCCCAAGCCCCCTTAAAGGAACAGGAGCACACTGGACACCTAGCAAGAGCACAATGGCAGCGAAAGTGCCCAGTGTGTCCCTGGACCATATATACGAACAGTAACAAAAAACTGGCCACTGGCCTTCACAGCAAGGAGCACATGGAATGGAATATACATGTAAGACAAAAACAATTCCATAGCTCAACTCACCAACCAGTCTACTGACCAACCAAATTAACCTGTCTAACCGTCTTTTAAAAGCAGGGGTTTAGTTAGCATACATTTGCAAATGCATGTGAAAGATTCAAGGCCTCGTCACGGTACCCTGTGTTGCTTGCAGTCCTAACACTACAAATTTATAAGTGTCTCCACAGTGGAAGCACATGCATGGAATGGATAGATATGGGGCAGGTGAGCCTGGAGGCAGCCCAAGCCACCTTAAAGGAACAGGAGCACACTGGACACCCAGCAAGAGCACAATGGCAGTGAGGGTGCCCAGTGTGTCCCTGGACCATATATACGAACAGTAACAAAAAACTGGCCACTGCCCCCACCTATAACTGGCCTTTACAGCAAGGAGCACATGGAGGAGCATATACATGAGGGACAAAAACAATTCCATAGCTCAACTCACCAACCAGTCTGCTGACCAACAAATTTAACCTGTCTAACCGTCTGTTAAAAGCAGGGGTTTAATTAGCACACATTTGGAAATGCATGTGAAAGCTGCAAGGCCTCGTCACGGCACCCTGTGTTGCTTGCAGTCCTAACACTACAAATTTATAAGTGTCTCCACAGTGGAAGCACATGCATGGAATGGATAGATGTGGGGCAGGTGAGCCTGGAGGCAGCCCAAGCCCCCTTAAAGGAACAGGATCACACTGGACACCCAGCAATAGCACAATGGCAGCGAAGGTGCCCAGTGTGTCCCCGAACCATATATACGAACAGTAACAAAAAACTGGCCACTGCCCCACCTATAACTGGCCTTCACAGCAAGGAGCACATGGAGGGGCATATACATGTAAGACAAAAACAATTCCATAGCTCAGCTCACCAACCAGTCTGCTGACCAACCAAAATAACCTGTTTAACCATCTGTTAAAAGCAGGGGTTTAGTTAGCACACATTTGCCAACGTATGTGAAAGCTGCAAGGCCTCGTCACGGCACCATGTGTTGCTTGCAGTCCTAACACTACAAATTTATAAGTGTCTCCACAGTGGAAGCACATGCATGGAATGGATAGATATGGGGCAGGTGAGCCTGGAGGCAGCCCAAGCCCCCTTAAAGGAACAGGAGCACACTGGACACCCAGCAAGAGCACAATGGCAGCGAGGGTGCCCAGTGTGTCCCTGGACCATATATACGAACAGTAACAAAAAACTGGCCACTGCCCCCACCTATAACTGGCCTTTACAGCAAGGAGCACATGGAGGAGCATATACATGAGGGACAAAAACAATTCCATAGCTCAACTCACCAACCAGTCTGCTGACCAACCAAATTAACCTGTCTAACCATCTGTTAAAAGCAGGGATTTAGTAAGCACACATTTGCAAATGCATGCGAAAGCTGCAAGGCCTCGTCACGGCACCCTGTGTTGCTTGCAGTCCTAACACTACAAATTTATAAGTGTCTCCACAGTGGAAGCACATGCATGGAATGGATAGATGTGGGGCAGGTGAGCCTGGAGGCAGCCCAAGCCCCCTTAAAGGAACAGGAGCACACTGGACACCCAGCAAGAGCACAATGGCAGCGAAGGTGCCCAGTGTGTCCCCGAACCATATATACGAACACTAACAAAAAACTGGCCACTGCCCCACCTATAACTGGCCTTCACAGCAAGGAACACATGGAGGGGCATAATCATGTAAGACAAAAACAATTCCATAGCTCAACTCACCAACCAGTCTGCTGACCAACAAAATTAACCTGTCTAACCGTCTGTTAAAAGCAGGGGTTTAATTAGCACACATTTGGAAATGCATGTGAAAGCTGCAAGGCCTCGTCACATCACCCTGTGTTGCTTGCAGTCCTAACACTACAAATTTATAAGTGTCTCCACAGTGGAAGCACATGCATGGAATGGATAGATGTGGGGCAGGTGAGCCTGGAGGCAGCCCAAGCCCCCTTAAAGGAACAGGAGCACACTGGACACCCAGCAATAGCACAATGGCAGCGAAGGTGCCCAGTGTGTCCCCGAACCATATATACGAACAGTAACAAAAAA